>NW_021167288.1:0-166235 GCF_003724135.2 Verticillium nonalfalfae
GAAATGATCCATGATTTCTTGTCACGACATGCGTCCTCGCAGCAAGAGAAGACACCGAGGACAAACATCAAGATTGCTAAGCAGAGGATGCGAGACG
The DNA here is from genome assembly GCF_003724135.2 of Verticillium nonalfalfae. Taxonomy (NCBI): domain Eukaryota; kingdom Fungi; phylum Ascomycota; class Sordariomycetes; order Glomerellales; family Plectosphaerellaceae; genus Verticillium; species Verticillium nonalfalfae. Next base: position 98 of record NW_021167288.1, read on the forward strand.
TAATGATTAGATACTCCCACGTTGATCTCCGTGCCTCTGCTTTGAAATGCTACCGTGAGAAAGAGGGGGGCACTGAGGGGCCCAGGAGCGGGTACACGGAGGGGCACAAGGCCATGATGCTCCCATCTACCTACGCTGTCTATCCAGCCGACGCGTATATCCAGCCGTCCATTCAGCGAGGCAGGCAAGTCATCGGATGGGAGGGATCAGATGTTCGCCGTAGAGAGAGCTCCGAGGATCTCCCCCCCCCCCTTGGACCCCTCGAAGGTGACGGGCGGGATCTGGAAGCTTAGCTGGAGGCCACGCCGCGTTAGTCTAGCCTGGGCTGATACCTACCCGGCACAAGGACCAGGACCAGGACGAGGATGAAGGATGGAGGACGATGGATCCATCGTACTTCTGGCCGCACCCCTACGCCTACGCTTGCCGCCTGCGCCTGTGCCTACGGACGTCGCACAAAACATGGTGCGCGCCGCCGCCCCTCCGGTCCGTCCGACTGGGGGTAATGTCGTGCCTCACCTTCCATCCCCAAACGGAGGACGAGGGGGGGGTTGACTGACGGACTGCGAAGTACTTAACCCCCCCACCCCCAGCTTCCTGCCCCTCACAGCCTACTACCACTCCCAATTGACCACGGTAGACACACACCTCGCATCCCCTTCCCACGCACAGCAAGCAACATCATCAAGAGCTCCGACGGCGAGGCACATAGTTCCGCCTCTGCCCTCTTCGTCCCCTCGTCCCTCCGTGGCATGAAGCTAGCGCTCCGCCGCATCCCCCATCGCATCCCGACGCTTTCCGCGCACCACCACCACCAGCAGAACCACCACACCTCGGCTGCGCACCGCACGAACCCGACCGCTCCTCCTCCGAGCCGTCTCTCCGTCCAGAGCCGAACCCCAGGCACGCGGACGCACAGCCAGCCGCTCGCCGCGCGCTCCTGCTTCTCGACATCGACGACACGGCATACCAGCCCGCAACAGACCGTCACCATGGCGAACCGCGTCCACCGCGTCACCATGTTCAAGCTGCCGAACAAGGACCACCAGGAGAAGCTCCTCGCCGCCTACAGGACGCTGTCCGCCGAGCAGAAGAAGGTGCGCTTTGCTGTCCCCCCCCCCCCCCCCCCCGTTTCGCCCCTGTCCCGTCATGGTGCTTCGCCCGCTGTCGATGGTGGCAGAGAGGCGGTCCAGGCCGCCTCGAATGATGTGTCCCGTGGAGGGCTATACCCGAAAAAAAAAAAAAAAAAAAAAAAAAAAGAGAAGAAAAAAGAAGCAGGAAAGAAGAGCTTGATCAGCTCAGAGACTGTCTGGAGCGAGCAAACAGGAGAAGCAACGCTGACGACACCCCCCCTCCCCACAGGACGGCGCCCCCTACATCCTCTCCCTCGTCGTCGGCCCCGCGCTCGCCGACCCCCGCTCCAAGGGCTACACCATTGTGGCCAAGACGGAGTTTGCGAGCCTCGCCGACATGCGCTGGTACGACGACGAGTGCCCCGCGCACGCCAAGCTCAAGGCCCTCGTGCCCGAGTTTGGCCTCAACCCGCCCGAGGACATCATGTCCATCTACTTTGAGCCGGGGCACGTGGCCGTCTTGTAGGCGTGAAGATGTCGTGCTGTCTGATAAGGGGCGGCATGGGAGGAGCAGTTCGGAGGTGGTCAATGGGAAACGGGGGTGAGAAGCGGATGGATGCGACATGACGCATGGCACATGGGCAAAACACCGTAGAGGCCCATCGGGGGCCCGTTGGAAAACATGTGAATTGAACGTATGAGCGAGGCTATGTATGCGCAACATCACTGCTGAAAGAAAATCCCCGTCGTTTCGTCGGCCTACATGGAGAGGCATTCATGCACCCGTCAGCGACGCCTGCCGGATCACCCCTTTTGGCCCAAATGTGTGTGTCTCTCCCTCATGGCATACATTCCGTGATGAACCATGTTCTCCTGCAGCCACCCCCCCTTTCCCCCTTCTGACCACACGTCAGCCACGTGGTCGAGGCCAAGGCTGGCCCCTCACTCGGCCGCGAACAGGCTCATGTAAATTCCCCAGCCCACGCCCGCCAGCCCGCCAACAAGGTTCCGCATGGGCACCGTCTTGACAAAGGCAAAGTTGACGAGGCTGACGGCGGGCCAGAGGCGCCACCCGGCCGTGATGATGGGCACAAACTCGCGGCGGACCTGCGCGAGGACGGCGCGCCAGTCGACGCGGGCGTAGTCGATGGCGGCGCCCGAGGCGAGAAAGGCGGCCGACTGGGCGGGGCTGTCGAGGCCGGCGGGCCGGCGCATGGCAGCCTTGAGGCCGTTCATGAAGAGGGCAAAGAGGAACGTGTTGACGGCGGCGCCGACTGTTTGGTCGAGGAGCGTCTTGGTCAGCGTGTTGCGGATGTTGAGCTTGGGCTCGACGAGGGCCGAGCGGGCGGCTGCCTGGTCGAGGGCGGCGTCATCGGAGCGGGCGGCCTTTTCGACGGCGGCTGTCGTGGGCGCCGCGTGGTAGGCGGGAAAGGTTGACTCGAGAAAGTCTTGCCTGGAAAGAGACGTTGGTCAGAGGCGGTGCGAAGAATGCTTAGTAGGGGGGGGGGTTGGGGAGGTTTTAGCTGGAGGATCAGCATTGGTCTGCGACCATGACGTACCAGAGGTAATTCGGCGGCGTGTTGACGATGGTCCAGATGATGAACTGCACGACGGGGACCCAGTCGACGACAAAGGGTTTCTGGAGGAGAGAAGGTCAGCCGTCGGGCAAGCAGCGAGCGGAACGGCCAGGGGCATCTCACATCATCGCGGAACGACGTCAGGGCCTGGGCCAGGAGATTGGACGTCGCCGACAGGACGACGCCCTGGAGCGTCACGCTGACTATCGGTGGCAGAGACATGTCGGCGGTGTGTTTCTGGGGAGCAGCAGAGGCGAGCAAGAGACAGAGAGAGAGAGGCTAGTCCGAGGGACCCGAGCTGTCGGTTGTGTGGAGGATCGGCCTTTATATGTGAACACCGATCAACGACGGATCAATCAGCCGTGATCCCGGCGTCGCAATGAGGATCCGGTCCGGGGTGCAGGTGTGATGTTGGTGGAGGTGGAGAGAGAGCTCAGTCGCCAAAAGGAGCTAAAAATGCGGCGCGTCCTTCTCTGGCGGTTGGTTTGCTCAACAGGTACAAGAAGTTGTCTAAAAAATTGTACGGAACAAAAATCAAAAAGGAACAGGCCTCTACGGCATATATACAGCGAGCAAAAGGAGACAGCTTTCGAGAGTAGTAGGATGCGTTGGTCAACAGCTGACGGGATGTAGGACCGCCATTTGGGACAAAGTGGAGGGAGGGTCGACGTGGGGTTCGCCAGCAGCCACGACCCTGCCTGCGAGCGCCCAGCGGCAGCTGCTCGCGGACGGCCTGTGGAGGCGGCTGTACTGAGCAGCGCGGCACCCACTACAAGCACTACAAGCGACTGCCAATGTGGGGGAGCGACTCGACCCGTTTAAACCTGTCCGGGACTAGCCATTGACGACACCGTGTGGACGCGGAGGGGGACGCAGAGGGGTCATTGATCTTTGCCGAAGATTCACCGCCATCAGTTTTCCGCCTTTCCGCCGAGGACCAAGGACAGAACCAAGGACAGAACCAAGGACAGGACCAAGGACCACGCACAGGTCAGCCGCAGCATGTCACGCTTTGGGAACCACACGCCTGGCCTGAAAAGACAAGTCCTCTTCTGTTTTTGACATGCATCTAATCGCTTGACGCCCAGTCATGAAACTCGTCGCTTGTTGCCACGCCCATGCGAGGCACCTCCCGCGACACCTGTGATCATCCTGCTCCCGTGCCTAACTCCAGAGCCTGCGTCTCCCCCCCGTTTTCCCCCTTTGACGTTTGCGTGCCTGCCAGCCAGTCCCCTTGGATTGACATGAATTGATATGTCGTGCTCGTATGGTGCACCTTGGCGCTCGCGACGGCTCCCATCGCCTCTGCCAAGGGTGCTGTCCCATACGTTGACCGTTTGTGTGTTGCTTTCGCGCCGAGGATGATCTCACCCCAGTTCAAGGCCGGGTCAGAACCCACATGCCCAGCAACTGCGCGCCATACGAATAGCCAAACAGAAACTGCGTCCGCTGGTTGCGCTTCGCCCGCGAGTCTGTCTGCATCTGCATGCCGCCGCCCTGAATGTTGTTCTCTGGAAGGAGGACGTACTTCAACGACCGCATCTATCCCAGTGTCAGCCTTGGGAATCTAGTTAAACTCGCCTTACGCAAGCACTAGTTTCGCCTTACGCAAGCCAAAAGAAAAAAGGGACCAAGGAGAAAAGGGGGACATACCAAAAAGAACGAGTTGGCGAGGAACGTGTAGAGGAAGACGGTCCAGCCCACCCAGCCACCGGTACCCTTGCCGCCGTTGACAATCTCGCTGACCGTCACTGTCACGATGATGCCGATGAACTTGTAGCCCGAGTACGCAATGAGGTCGTACAGCTGCGAGTCGTTGGATATGCCAATGAGGTAGCATCCCAGCTTGAGGATGGCAATCTCGACGACGACGACGACGAGACCCCACGACGCCGTGATGCCGAGGAGCTCGGGCTGGAACTGGCCGCGGAGACCGGCGATGAGGGTCGACAGCAGAATATACGTCACGAGAGCCATGACGGGGATGTACATGTCGGGGCTGTTGACGTCGTCGCGCGGCGGCAGGTAGAAGCCGTCCTGGCCGTTGGGCCCCGTCGCCTGTTTGCGCGACCAGGGCTTGTGCCGCCAGGGGAAGAGCACGAGGAAGATCTTGTTAATGACGTACGAGTTGGTGACGTTGAAGTAGTGCTTGAGCGCGTTGACGTTGACGTAGCGGTTGAACTGCGCAGAGAGAAAGAGAGCGTGTGTGTTAGCTGGGGGCGCGGCTCGCCATGCTGGGTGCAGCGACCGGACCGGTCAGGGGGAACCCACGTTCTGCTCCATGTACTCCTGGCCATGCTTGAAGGCCGTCTGGCCGAACTGTGCCGCGACCTGCGCCGTCGGGTCGTTCATGAACTGGCCGTATGCGCCAAAGACATTGCCGCTCGAGCCGCCTTGCTGCTGGTAAGGGCTGCCGCCGTAGCCTTGTTGCGAGCCCTGCTGCGATACCGGTGGAGGGGGAGACCGGAGCTGGGGGACTGTCGAGACGTGTTGCGGGACGGGGTGGTGCAAGGGGGGCGACTGCCCGTATGTGGTCGGCCGCTGCTGCATCGTGGGCAGGGAGCCAGAGGGCGCCTCACAGCAGACGGTGCTGTTTTGCTGGTTTGGGTGCGTCGAAGTTTTCTTGTGTCGAGAGAAGGTCTCGGTGCGCGTGGTGGTGGGTGAGTCTGCTTGGTGTGTTCGTGATGTTGAATGTGCGATGCACCTACAACTGGCAAGGTGTTTATTTCAGGGTTGAGCCTGCACAGCTCCAGGCTGCCAGGTCGTCCGGGCTGCCAGGTCGAGCCGAGCTCCCTGTTGGAGCTACCTGTGCCTGCGCACTGTATTTACAGCGTCATTCGGCCCGGGTCCCACCGTGCGACGACCCTGCGCGGAACATTGTGCCACCGGTCCCCACTAGTGCGGGGATGCCGTGCGCCAACACGTCTCTGGAGCTTCCACGGCGGCCTGGAAGGGTCCAGATGGGCATTCTCTTATCGCTATCGCCGGCCTCGTCCACTTCTGCGGACCTCATGCCACACACCTGGGGAGAAGGGGGGCACACATTGGCATGGGGCCAGCAACACCTTGGGAACAGCTGGGTCGGAGATTCCAGACCTGTTGGCCTCCATAACTCCAACTCGTCTCTTCTCTGCGCCCTCACGTACTCACTCCCTCTCTTGCTCCCCTCTCCTCAACCTGTCTCTCCAAGCGCCCCCAGCATCCCGACCTCCTGCATACATCCTCATCTAATCCCACACCATGTTGGACGCATTCGAGATCATCACAACCTCTGGCGTTGTCCTCTGGTCAAGGTCATACACCCAAGTCAGCTCGTCCCTCATCAACAGCTTCATCTCCGACGTCTTCATCGAGGAAAAGGGTGCCAATGCCGCCACACGCGATGACCAGTCGGCAGCGACAAACCCTCCCTACAAGACCGACCAGCACACTCTCAAGTACACTTTTGTGAAGGAGCTGGGTGTCATCTTCGTGGTGCGCAACCCCAATCCCCCACCGTTACCCCTCCTCCTCCTCCTCCTCCCGCCATGGCGCATCGTCACCCCAGACTTCGGCGAGGCCCAACTAACACACACACTTCCGTGTTCCTGCAGGCCGTCTACCGATCACTCCTGCACCTGTCGTGGATTGACAAGCTCGTCGACAACATCAAGACCCTTTTCGTCAACCTCTACGGCGAGCAGCTCAAGAAACCCGGCACGTCCATCGTCGACTGCGACAAGTTCGACAACTACTTTGACCAGCAGATCAAGGAGCTCGAGGGCACCACTGCGAAGGCCGACGTTCACGCGCGTGATCAAGGCCTTCTGCCACAGCAGGAAGAGGCTGCGTCCGGCAACTTTGGCGACGAGCCGCCTCTCCCGCCCGGTCTACACTACAGAGGTATGCTCAAGGCCCTGATCCCTGGTCAGATTGACGCCCCAAGGTGCAGTAATACTGACCCCCTACCCAGGCCGGGCCCTCCAGGGTGCAAACGAGGTCTCATCGGCCGCCTCGACCCCGGGCGCGACACCGACAGTGTCGCGCCCCTCGACCCCCGGCGGAAGCAACCTCGTCGTGGGCAAGGCCGGCCCCGGCGGCAAGATGTCGCGCCGCGCGCGCAAGGTGCAGAACGCTGCCAGCTCGGCGCCCGTGTCCTCTGGCGACGAGGCCTCGAGGCCGCGCCTGAAGACGAACAAGTCGGCCAAAAAGGGCAGAAAGTGGGACGACGACGGCATGGCGGACGAGGACGACGGCGTGCAGCTCGATTACTCCACCGCGGCCAAGGCGATCGCGAGCGACTCGGACGCCGAGCCGGCGACGGCGCGCTCCACGGCGGTCGAGCAGATCGAATCGTCCACGTGGGGCTCCACCACGTCCAAGGGACAATTCGTGCTCAAGGACTTGGACGACGAGGTACACAGCATCTTGGCCTCGGCGCAATCAAAGGCCAATGCCGAGAAGGCGACGGCTCCCGCCAACGGGCTTCTCGGGTCGAGCCTCAACACCATCACGGGCCTGTTTCGGAATGTGGTTGGCGGCAAGACGCTCACCCAGGACGACCTGAACAAGGCCATGAAGGGCATGGAGGAGCATCTCCTGAAGAAGAACGTGGCGCGAGAAGCCGCCGTCAGGCTGTGCGAGGGCGTCGAGAAGGAGCTACTCGGCGTCAAGACGGGCAACTTTGAGAGTAAGCACTGCTGCCCCCTGGCAGCGAGCCTGCCCCCTCGCTTGAGAGCAACATGCTGACAGAACGCAGGCATCAACACGAGGATTCAGTCGGCCATGGAAGCGTCGCTCACCAAGATGCTGACGCCGACCAGCTCCCTCGACCTCCTCCGCGAGATTGACGCCATCACGCGGCCCAGCGCCGTCTCGCTGCGCTCGGCGCGGCCCTACGTCATGTCCATCGTCGGCGTCAACGGCGTCGGCAAGTCGACCAACCTCTCCAAGATTTGCTTCTTCCTGCTGCAGAACAAGTACCGCGTCCTCATCGCGGCCGGCGACACGTTCCGCTCGGGTGCCGTCGAGCAGCTGGCCGTGCACGTCCGCAACCTCACGGAGCTCACGGCGCGCGAGGGCGGCAAGGTCGAGCTCTACCAAAAGGGCTACGGCAAGGACGCCGCCCAAGTGGCCCGCGACGCCGTCGCCCACGCCGCGGCCGAGGGCTTCGACGTCGTCCTCATCGACACGGCCGGCCGCCGCCACAACGACCAGCGTCTCATGAGCTCGCTCGAAAAGTTTGCCAACTTTGCCAAGCCCGACAAGATCCTCATGGTCGGCGAGGCCCTCGTCGGCACCGACTCGGTCGCCCAGGCCCGCAACTTCAACGCCGCCTTTGGCGCCGCCCGCGGCCTCGACGGCTTCATCATCTCAAAGTGCGACACGGTCGGCACCATGGTCGGCACCCTCGTCTCTCTCGTCCACGCCACCAACGTCCCCGTCCTCTTTGTCGGCGTCGGCCAGCACTACTCGGACCTGCGCAACTTTAGCGTCAAGTGGGCCGTGGAGAAGCTGCTGAGCAGCTCCTAGTGCTCTGTCGATGCGATGCGGCCTTCGTCCGTGCCTTCGGGGAGAGCATGAGCCGTGTACCCGTGACGCAGTCTGTGTGATTACATGTTTCCTTCGTCTCTTTTTTTTTTGGATGGGATTAATAATTGATACCCTCTTGGAACTACCACTCGTCGCGTCATGCTTGCAAATCAGTGCACGATCCAATGTGTAATGGTCTCGTCATGTAGTCCTGAAAACCAAAGTTGTTTGCAAAAAATGGTGGAGAATTATTACTATATACTACAAGCCAGCCTACGTGGCCAGCGGCAGGGAACACATTACATGGTGACCCCGTAGCCAAAACGCATCCTGAGCTGTGATAAGCAGAGAGCGGGAACTAAGCAGATACCATCGACCAGAGCGAGAGCAGACAAAAAAAGCCAGCCATCCACCGCCGACCCTTTTTTTTTGAAAACCTCGTTGAAGACCCCGCTATGCAGAGAGTGAGAGAGCGAGTAACAAATGAGAGAGAGTGTGGAAGGAGAAAAAAGAGTCAAACTGGCAAAACAGGAGAGAGTACAATCAAAAGACCAACAACGACAGGCCGTCAGCCGAGACGTCTCAGAGCCCCGCGTATCGGAGCAGAGTCCGCATACGCTTCGGGGATGTAGTACTCGCTGGAAAGAAAGTGGGTATCAATCTACATTGTGTGCATTGGGTTTTGATGGTATTCTGGATGGATGTATGTGGAGGTCCAGTCTTCGTCTCTTTGATGTACGTTTTCGACAAAGGAAAGAGTAGCGACAGCTTCAAGGACATCAAATTTTAGTCCTCCTCGAAGAAGTCGTTGTCGTCAAAGTCACCCGCGTGCGCATCCGAGTCATACGAGCTGGGCTGCATCATCGGAGGCGTCGCCGGGTGGCTCTGGCTCAGTCGGCGCGGCGGAGTGGGCTCGCCTTGCAAGCTGGTCTGCGGCATCTTCTGTGCCTGCTTCGCCGTGACAGAGGGTTTGCGCGAACGTTGTGCGAGCTCAGCTGAAGTCAAACGACGGCCGGTGTTGTTAAAAGCCGTAGGCTGGCTCGGTCCGGGCTTGGGTGAAGGGGTCTGGCGTAGGTTGGAAGCCGGCGGAGTGAGCAGTCCACCGAGGAAGCTGCTGGGCATCTGAGAGCTGGTCGACCGCGAGGGCGTCGAGTTGTTCCTCGAGGCAGGGCCTGCTGGCGACGACATGACACCAGAAATGCTTCGATAGCTTGGCTGTTGTTGCTGCTGCTGTTGCTGGGACTTGCGCCAGTTTCCCCAAGCGGCAGCGAAGGGGCTAACAGCCTGTGCCATGCGAGGAGAAGCGGCCTGTAGCAGGTTGATGGCCGAGCCGCCGTTCAGAGCTCGTTCTCGTTCCTGCTCTTCCATTTGGAGGTTGGCCTTGAGACGGATGGCAGCGTCCTTCACGGCCTCGCGGTTATAGTCTTCGCCAGAGAGAGCAGCGATGATGTCCTGAAGGTCAGCGTGCCTGACAGCGAGAAGCTCACGCAGCCATGTGATCTCGTCGTCCCGCTTGGAAATCTTGGTTGGCGCTTCAGGATCCAGCCTCTCAATGTTTTGCTCGAGTTCCTCGATGCGCTGTTCGCGCGCCTGCAGCTGCTCCTGGAGCACCATGATGGATTCACGGAGCGCCTGCGGCGAGATCTTCTCCGGCAGTTCCATGGACTTCGCAGCCGGCATGGGCGCGGCCGTGACTGGGGCTGCAGCGCCAGTAGAGACAGGGGCAGCGAAATTAGGCTGTGCGTGCTCGACAACAGGCGACTTGGCGCGCTTGGCAGCTGCAAGAGCAGCTTCCTTGGCAATCTCGAGCTTCTCTTCGAGATGGGCGACGCGGTCTTGAAGATGCTCCGTCTTGGACGCGGAGAAGCTAAGGCGCTCAAGTAGGTGCTGTTCAGCCTTCTGGGCCTCCTCGACGGTGTTGCCTAGCTGCATAGCGTGGCGGGTGTGCAGGTCCTCGACCTCATTCTGATGCTTCTCCTTGAGCTGCTCAATCTCAGTTGTCTTGTTTGTCTGGACTTCCTCGACGAGCATCTCCGCCTGCGCCTTGGCTGACTCGACATCAACATTGGCCTGGTCAAGTTCAGCCTGAAGCTTGGAGATCTGCTCCTCAAGGTCGCGTCGAACATAATTGACTTGGTTGTTGGCCTCGTCAATCTCGGACTGCATGGAACGGCGCGTGCGCTGAACCTCGCTGGCTCCGGACTCCCTGGCCTCCTCAAACTCGCGCTGGTGACGCATGGCCTTTTGCTCGAGCTTGTGGTTCTCAGTCCTCAACTCGGCGAGGAGAGACTCCAGGCGGTTGCATTCACCAACAGCACGCAGGCCCTGGCGTTCGCCGTTCTCAAGACGTTCAATCTCAGCCTCAAGACGCTCCCTAGTTCGAGCCTCGGCTTGGAGCCTAGCATCGAGAACCTCTTGGCGAGCAACAAGTGTCTGCTCCCTCTTAGTCCTGCGGGAGTGTTCCTCGGTGATCTCGCGGGCTGCTGTGGTCATCTCCTCCTGCAAAGCCAGGAACTTAGACCGCCAGCTCTCGCGTACCCTCTCGTTCTCTTGGAGTTGTGTTCCGAGGGTATCAAGGAACCTCTGCTGCTGCCTGTTCTCCTCGAGTGCGTGATCGAGCTCGTTGAGCTGGCGACGAGAAGTCTCAGCCGCACGGTCAGTCTCAGCCTTGAAGTGCAGAGCTTCCTGTCGAGCCTCGCGGAGGTCGTGTTCAAGCACGTTGGTCCTCTTGATGAGCTCGGTCCTCGAATGGTTGCTGTTGTTCTGGTCCGCTTCGAGCAGCGACATGCGCATATTATTCTTAGCGCCTGACACCTCAATCGCCTTGATCCTTTGGTCACGCTCTTCAACGACCTCGCGAAGGCGGTTCTCCTCCTCAGAAGAGATGCGGAGCAGGCGCTGGACTTCGGAGAGTCTGTCCTCTGCGGAGCGTCGGGCTTGAAGCTCCTTTTCAGTTTGGGCTTCCTGCTGCTTAAGCTTTTCATCGAGATCGACAGAACGTTGATCATAGATACTGCGGTTCATGATCTCGACCTCGAGACGGGTCTCTGCGGCCTGCAGATTCCGTTGAAGCTCCGCTGCCTGCTCTTCCGACTCACGGCGGCTGGTCGTTTCTTTGTCAGCACGGTCCTTCTCCACGCGCAGGCGTTCTTCCAGGTCAGCAATCTTGCTCTTGTATTCAGAGTCGGCATCAGCCGTAATGGTGGGCTGCGCAACAGGCGGCAGACGACGCTCGACAACTTCCTCGATGATGCTGCGGAGCTCAGCACCACGGGGCTCCGAGGGCAGGCTCTGGCCAATCTGCTCCTTCATCTCAGCCAGCGCCCGCAGGACAACTTCCGAGGAAGCATCACCAGCAGGAGCCGATGTGGGGACTCCACGCTGCTGCATGGCGAAAGCGTCGAGAATGGTGGTACGGATCTGGTCCATCCTGCGATCCCGGCGGGGGCTCATTGACCGACGCAGGACCGGCTCCTCGTCTTCGTCATCGGCATCGCTCTCTTGCACTTCAGCGGACATGCTGCGGCGCTCGCGACGAGCTGAGGTGCCTGCCTGTGAAGTGAAATGGCGTTCGATGGCGAGCAGCGTCTTTTCCAACGGTTGCAGGCGGGCCTCGAGAAGATCGCCGACAACATCGTTAACGCGTCCATCGAAGAATTGAACGCGCTGGCCGAGCTTCTCTTGCTCATCATCGCTGAACGTACCATCCCAGTCGCTGTTGGCAACGCCCTCGCTTCCGTTGAGGCGGTGTACAGGGGCGTTGAACGACTGGGCACTCTGCGGAGGATCGACGAAAGGATCCTCCAACTCGGTTGTGGGGATCGGCGGAGCCAGGTTCGGAAGCTGGTGGTATTTGCGAGGCTCGGGGCTGGACGCACCCACAGTGGAATGGGCTGCGGGCTGCAAGTGGAAGGGAGAAGAGTTGGTAACGTCGGCAATGGAGATGTGCCTGGTAGGACTGGGCTGAGCCCAGCGAGGCTCCTCGGTGGCCTGCTTGTTGACTCCCATCATAGGGTCGTTTTGGTTGAGGTGGTCCATGATGGCATCGATCTCCTCGAAAGTGGGTTCGTGCTCCGGGCCAGACTGGGGCAACTCCTCGGAAACATCGTCGGCCCAGTTCGAGGTGCGACTATCGGGCGACAAACTTTGCGATGGCGGCAACTCGACCTCCCTGTGTGCCGGCTTGGGAGGCGATGCGAATCGAGACGCCTTGAGGCCCTTGGGCTTCGGTGGAGGCGAAGCAAAGCGGGAGGCCCCGAGTCCCCTGGACAGTAGGGGTTGGTCGCTCTGTTGCTCGACAGGAACGTGGGCTGTCTTCTCTTCAGGAGGCTGCTCAAACACTGGCGTCGGCTCACGTGCGTCCTCGATCTGCTCCTCCTCCGCCTCAGCCACAACTTCATGAGCGTCAATAGCCTCGACCTGGTGAGTGGGAGGCTCAATAGTGGCCTCCCTGTCCCGGTCTTGCTCGTCTTCATCATCCTCAACATTGGATTCGGGCTCCTCAACATTTTGCCAGGACCCGCCAGGAACGAACGCTTGGGCAGTAGCTGAGAGGCTCTTTTTGTGTCCCCTCTTGAAGAAGTCTTGGCCGAAAGGTCGGGCATCATTGAACACTTGCGCATCGTTCTTCCTTTCGAAGTCGAAGGGAGTCCAGTTCAGCTGATCTCTGCCGCCATCGGATGGACTTGTCGCCGTAATGGCCTTGGAGTCAACCATCTGTTCGGACACGCTGGTGGAAGACATTGTCGTGTCGCCGGGTGTCGCATCGCCGTCGTCGCCGGAGCGCACGTCCACGGCGTCTTGCTCAACAGATGCTACGGGCTGGGCAAATGCAGGCTGGGGCGACGGCGTAGGCTCGGCAAAGCGAGGCACGTCATCGCCATCGTCTCTGGCCACTTCCTGTCTCCGCTTGGGGCCAGCAGCGTTGACGACACGGCCTTCCTCATCAACCTCATATGGAATTCCCTTAGTTGGCTTAGGATCTCGGCTGACTGGCGGGACGATGGGGATAGCCTTCGACTTCTTTGAAGTCAGAGCTTCCGCAAGATTGATATTGCCAAAGATGGACTTAGGGCCAGTCGCAGCAGTGTCAGCGCCTGAAGCATTCGGGCTGGTGAAGGCATCCGACAAGCCACCAGAAGGCGTAAAGGGAATCGCATCGGGACGGAACTTAGGCCCAGACATCGAGAAGTTGAAGGTACTGGTGCCGGGCGAGAAAGGCGCGACGCCGGCATTCATGCTCGAAGAGAATGAAGGAGCACCGAACGAGTGGCCGGAGGGCGAGACAACGGATGGCACAAACGGCTCTGATTCCGCATGGAAGACTTGTGTCTGAGCCGGTGGTTGGAAGGCAGTGTTGCCAAAGACAAATTGGCCACTCGGCGTAAACTCCTTGCCAGGGTTGAATTTGAACTCGGGGGCCTTGACATTGAGTTTCGAGAGAGAAGGCTTGCTTGCGTGGCTCAGGCGTCGTTGATTCCCCGCATTGGCGGTCACAGATGCAACCTCGCTCCACGGGTTGCTGGCGGTGCTAAAGTTACGCTGGTGCTGCTGCAAGATGTTGGCAAGGTGGAAATCTTGCACTGGCGTGCCCAGATTGCTAGGATTCGTCTCAATCTCAGCAGCGTCGTCTGCCTGCTGCGTTTCCATATCCTGCCAGGCGTTGAAACTGTTGCTGCCGTCGTGGTTTGCGTTGTCACGATGCTCGTCTTGGAAGTAGTTCTTCGTGAGCGAGTGACCTCTGCTGTGGGGGCGAGGGTGCTGCAGCTCAGGCCCGTCTCCAATCTGAGTCGCAAAGTGCATTGGAGCCTGAAACTGCATCGATGCTTCTCTGCTGTGCATGTAAGAGGGGTCCTCGGAGATCGAGCCCGAGGGCAGAGAAACCAACTCATCCGCAGTCCTTTCTTCGTTGTGGGGGCTGTAGTCGTCGTGCTCAAGCTCATTGCGCATCTGCTCCTCCAGATGGTACTCGGCGTCATCAATCTCAGCCTGCAGGTCATCATTGTTCGTGTTCGTGTTCGTGTGGTGAGGCTCCGGGGTTTTCGATGGGCTCTGGTTGATCGGCTCCTCGTCAACTTCCTGAACCTCTTGCAAGCGTGGCGAAGCTCTCGCTGAGGGCTGCTGCGCCAGCTGCTGGTGTGGCATCATGGGGTATTGCAAGGACTGGTGACGCTGGTGCGCATGGTAAATTGGACTGGCTGCATGGAAGCCATCGGGCGTGTAGGGCGAGACAGGAGACAAGACACCGTGCAAAAGCGATGGCGAATCGATACGACCAGGTCCATGGTGCATGGGCCAGCCAGCAAGCGAGGGTGAAGCATGGTGGCCCGGCGTGAAAGGGGAGTGCCCGCCTGCGAGGGAAGGCGACGCGTGATGGCCAGGCTGGAAAGGAGAGTGCCCCATGGGAATGGAAATGGACTGGCGCGGGTTGAACTTTGAAGCATGTCCAGGAGTGAAAGCTGGTGAAGCACTCGACGGCACGCCGGGGCTCTGGGCGGCAGAGGCCCGTCCGCCAGGCATGAAGTGCGAAGGAAACGGGAATCCAGGTATGGCGGGGTTGCTCGAAGCCGACGACGTCGGCAGAGGAGGCGAAAAAGGTAGGGGCGGGTACTGCACAGAAGGCTGCCTGCTCAATCCAGACGCCGTCATGGCGGGTGACATTGATGGAGCAGGCGCAGGCTCCTCGTCGCCGAAAGAGACGCCCAGCGCACGTAGCTTGGCCTCTTGAAGCTCATTCACATAGTCCTTCCAGGCATTCAGGTCAGGCAGTGTAACCTTGAAATACCGATCTGCCCGTTCCTTCGAGAGGTCCTCGTCTGCGGGCCAAGTGTTTCGGCTCTGGGAGTATCCCTCTTCGGACTGGAGGCTACCTTGCGCGGCCTCGAGGTCGAATCCAGAGATATCATATCCGAGCTCGTCCCAAGAGGAGAACATACGTTCTGTTTCGGCGGCTGTCAGAGGCATAGGAGCCCTGCCATCGGTGCCACGTTCGTCATCCCGCGGCAGGAGGACCAAGATATTCTTGCCCTTCCAAGGAACCTTCTTCCTCAGCCTGGGCGTCAAGGTAGGCTCCTTGAAGGTGACTCTCGCCGGCGTTCGAGGCCCTAGTGCTTCTACCTTTGCTATTGTTTTTGGCGGCGTCTGTGGCCTTTCGAGCGTGTCCTGTGATGAGATGGGCACGGAGAGATCGCTCACAGCATCTAGGCTGGGGGTGTCGAGATCGGGGGACGTCATGTTGACAAGAGGAGAACCGATGACCTGGTTCTTGGTTTCGGGCTTTAATGTTTCGACGCTGGATCTTTTTCGGGGGTGGTGCGACGATGTGCGACGAGCAATGCGCGTGGCAGTGGCTGGCTTGGCACGGGGGGTCTGAAGACTGTCCTTGTACAGAGGACCCTCTTCACCAGATCGCGAGCCGCTCAGCGAAGAGTGCTCGCTTCCGTCTTCTCCGTCACTAAGCCAATGGCGACTTTCAGAGTTCTCGCCAGCGGTATGTTGACGGATCCAGTCCTCAGTCAGGCCACGCGTTGGTCTTCGAACCCGATTGGCGAGGACTTGCGCGGCGCTCACGAAGCTGTCTGATTGAGCAACCTGTCCTGGAGCAAACTGGGGCGGTGGACGCAGAAACGGGGTCTGGAAGGCTAGCTGATGGAGAGGCGAGTCCTCGGAAGGGTCACTGCTGAAGCTCTCTCCGCGTAGATGATTACGGTCGCCCTGGGAGTATGGCGAGCCCCAGCTGGCAGTCACGAAGCGAGCTTCCTCGTCCTCGACTTCGTTGGGTGTAGACCTCAGAAGATCTTGCGCCCGCCCAGGTAGCCTAGGCGCAGGGAGTGGCGGAAGAACTGGAGAGGAGCCGGCGTCTTGATCGTCGGCTGCTGTTGAGGCGGTCGACAAGGCAGGAGATGCCGGGGTTGGGTGAGGTGGCAGTTGGGCAGAGCCGCTGCCGTCCCGAGCGGAGGGACCGGGAGAGGGTGACGGGGATGCGTGGGAAGACGTCTTTGAGGAGAGCTGCAGACGCGTGCAATGTCAGCAGTGAAGAGACTTTGAAATGTCCTGACCGGGCCTTGTATGGTCGGTCGGTCCGGTCGGTCGGCGGAGAGTGCACTCACTGCAGCGAGCACAGCGCAGACGAGAGGCGAGTCGTCTGCAACTATTGCTCTTTCGTGAAAATGACGACCCTGTGCCGTGATCGGGTTTCTCTCGACCAGCAAGCTGCGACGATCCAGCAGTAGACTGGGATGGGGGTGGCAGACGGGACGAGGAGTGAGAGAGTCGGTGGCGGCGTGGTGGAGGGAATGGATATAGGGGTCGAACCTTTGTCGCGACGCGCTCTGTCTCTGGCAGGTCGATGGAAAAAGTTGGCAGGCGCTGAAATGCTATGCTGAGTACAGGGGTTCAGGCGAGAACGGGCCAGGTGGGAGTATTACGAGATCACGGACAGAGGGGCATCGACGCGATGGAGCAACAGCTGGTTGTAGCTATATGCATCGGTGATGGCTCTGGGTGACGGCGTCTGCGGATGCCGAACAGAGAGGATGGTCGTGAGAAGACCGTCGAGCGACTGGGGGACTGGTGGTATCGACGACAAAGAACGGGACGGTTGGACAGCAGGGCAGGTCTGGATCAAAGCAGGTCGAGGGAAGCTCGAGGTCGTGGACTTTGGGGGACCGGGTCCAGTGGCCAGGGAGGTTCGCCTAGCACGTTGGAACTCCACTGCCCCTAAAGTGAGAGACTCCACTGGCGGCTGGGTCGAGGGACGTGTCGTGGAGCCAGCTCATCAGTGGGTGTGCTCCTGTGGTGCCTGCTGCAATAATAATTTTCGACCCAGCCCGGGGAAGGAGCCATACAGGGAAGCGCATTTTCCGTCTAATGAGGCGGGACCAGCGCCCAATTTCGGGCGACGTGTTGGTCAGATGGGATGTACCTCGGGGCTGGCGCCAACCTCCCGCTTGACGAAGGTGCTCCCTAACAGCGGGTCTTTGACCTACCAGGCTCTTGGCCTCGGGCAATCTGAACCCCTAGAGTTGACCGCCACACACTCCCCACAGCCATGACGGGGAAAGGATCGATGCCACACGATGACCCGTTCTTGGGGGAGGCTTTGTTCACCGTTTTCTCCCCCATTCCAGTCTGTACACTCCTACCCGCTGTCCACCATTGTGTCTCTACACGGTACCTTACATCCCAAGAGAAATGGGACGGGTGACATGACCTAAGGGCCCAAGCATTCGCGCTGCACATGTTTGTACCAGGGCCCAGAAGCACGGCGGCTGCAGGCCAGGCAGACAAAGTAAGGTACATGTCCCGGCTGAAGTACAGGTAAGGTACTACTAAGGCAAGGTACCCGAACACAGGCTGGCGGCGGGACAGGATGCAAGATCCTTGAGCCACCCAGGGGTCCTACCGCACGATGCCTACCTACCTGCAGGCTAGCTCTCAGTGCATCTCGGCGGCACACCTTCTCAACAATTGTCACCGACGCAAAATGGCGATGACCTCAAGTGGCTTCGCGATGGTGGGAAAAGCAATCGGGCTCATTGCGCGATCGTCCGCGTCGGACATGTCATGCTCGTCCATCACCCAGAATTATTGGACCTCACACTACACGCTCCTGTTTTTTGTGGATATGGAACGGGCCGACGCCGCTCTTGCTCCTTGCGCAGGCGTTCCTGGCGCTGGCTTCGTACCAACAGGAGGCTAAACCAGCACTCAGGGTTTTCTTTGTGGTTAGGGTTTCTCAAATCGCGCCGGCGCGATGGGGCCCTACTGCTCTTCCTGCCATTGCCTACTTGCCACCCGCGAGACACAACGGGACAGTGGGTGGCGCGAAAGAAGTCCCACGATATCTCACTACCAAACTCCGGCTGAGACAGAACGCTCACTCGGTTGAGTGCCGCCAGATCAACCCCGCAATTGATGCTTTTTAAGATACCACGGCTGGGAAATGGCTGGCAGAGGGATCACAAAACGTAGGGACTGCGATAGAACTGAACCAAGTGAAAAGGCCCGCGGACCTATTACAAGTGTTGTGTGCAGCCTTGAACCTTCGAGCATCGACAAGATGCCGCATACCCTCGAACCTAGCCGTCGCAGAAACCCTCCGAAGGCAGTGCCTTCTCTTATCAACAAGTGATCATCATCAAAACATTACCCAACCTCTCGCACCCGCCTTCAAACATCGCAGAAGTAGTCAAAGTTGGCATCGGAGCTCACCAACGCCCTCTCAGGCTGCGTCGGGCTGTTGTTGTTGTTGTTATTTCCGCCATTGTTGTTGTTGCCGCCGCCGCCGCCGCCAGCATTCTGATCAAAGCTCTTCTGCGCCGCCTGGCTGATGCCCTGCTTGCAGTCGTCTGGCATCATGTCAGCCATCGGTCAAGCATGACCCAGTGACGGGAATGGACACCTACTGTTCTGCTTGTCACAATCGCTGACCTCAAAGTTTCCGCCGCCGTTGTTCGCCAGCCTGGCGCAGTCGTTCTTCTGGTTGTCGCACGCCCGGCCGGCCGCCGTGTCAAAGTCGGGCTGGTGGTCCCACGCGCATCAGCATGCGCCGATCGAACAATCGCGCCTCACGGAGAGAGAACTCACAAAAGTGTCGCCGCCCACCGAGAACGGCCTGTTTGGGTCATTCGACTGCGTGATCTATTCGTTCGTCCCCGCTCGTCAGTCCCGGAACAGCAAAATAACGTTTGTCGGGGGTCGCAGCGCAGACGCACCCCAGGCGCTCCAGCGCCGCCAACCTTGCCGTCGAAGAATTGCAGGTTCTGCGCGTTCTGGCGCGGCCGCAGGCCCATCTTCCATCCCATGGCCAGCTCCTCGCTCAGGTCCTGGCTGATGTCCATCGCCAGCCCGGCCGTCGCCAAAACGGCGACGGCAGCCATGAGCAGGGTCGTCCAGCGGGTGAGCATGGCGCGCGCAAGTCGTTCGTTCGTTCGTTCGTTCGTTTCGCTAGCGGGGAGCGATATCGAGTAATCGGGTTGTCGAGGAGTGTGCTTGTCGGGGGTAAATTGCGGCGGCGAGCGGGAGGGAGGAAATGCGGTGCCTCGTCTGAAGTTTCTCGTGCGCGGTTTGGGCCCTCACAAGAAATCTTCAAAGCCCGTGGCAGAATGATTGAGTTGGTCGGGCGAAGAGGGGTTGGTTTGTGCTTCTCGCGTGCTCGTGCACAGCATTGCTGAAAGATGGGGGAGAGCCATCCGAAACGCCCCTGAGACGCGCCTGAACGGTCATCTGGTGGCTTGCACGTGACTCCTCTTGGTCGTCGTCGTCCGAGAGGTGGCCTGACATTGGTTGCATTGGGAAGCAAGGGCGACTTAATGATGAGCAGTCAATTTGGAGAAAGGCTTTGTCACTGGTTAGGGTGGTGAATGAATGGCAGTATGTTCTCGAATTAAAGTCTATGTGCATGGGCTCAGGCCTGGGCCAAAAGAACTCATCCCACATGACTCGGGCTACGAGACGGCCTCCATAAGCGATCACGGACAAGACGAGCTCAAGTCGGCCGGGTATGTAAAATGATGAAGAAAAAGAAATGCCGCTAGGTGCGCAGTCTATCGATTACCCAGTGTTCGAGATGAACGTGCTATGTGCCAATGTCGAAGTGTGACAAAACAAGATTCAAACGCAATAAACTCCCATCCGCTCGCCCTTGCAGGACAACGTCTCGATGCGGAGTCTTCAGACGAACTCGAGTCTTCCAAGTTCCGTGCCGCAACGTCATCCACAGGTTCGGCTCATCAAAATTCCACTCCATCATGTCATCTCCTAGTTGCACCGTTGATCTGGCCGAATAGCTCAGAAGTTGGACGAAGCATTCACTTGCGTCGGTTGGTGGTAGCTCTCAAGGTTGGTCTGGAAGGGCGAACGGTTATTGTTGTTGGCAGTGGTGCCAGACATGGCATCAGACTTGGGCTCGCTGTTGAAAGCGCTGGTGCCAGCAGTGTTGTAGTCCATCAGGCCGTCATTCTCCTCCTGCCTCTTCTTGCGGTTGTGGATACGGAAGCCGACGAAAGCCAGAGCACCGAGAATGATGGCACCACCAACACCGACAACAACGCCAATGACAATATTGCGAGTCTTGGTGGGCATGCCGCTGCCGCTGCCGCCGTTGTTGTCGTTATCGGACAGGCCGGGGGTGCTGACCACGACGCTCTCGGAGGTCATGGAAGTCGTCTCACCCTGGGCGTTGGTCGTCACAAAGACGGTCTTAACGGTCGAGGTGACAGGCTCGGCGGTAGTCTGAGCGTCAGCAGCTGTGGTGGTCTCGTTGTCGCTTCCGTTCGTGGTGTTGTCGTTGTTGTTGTTGCCATTGTTGTTGTTGTTATCCTGGGCGCTGGACGTGGGGGCGGACTGGCCGCTGGAGGGAGAGGCCGAGGGGGCGGGTGTGGAGGTGGTGTCAGCGCCGCCTCCGTTGGCGGAGGTAGCCGGAGTGGAAGTAGCAGGAGTTGTGCTCGGGGCGGTGGTCGCAGGGGAGGAGCTCGTGGCGGCAGGCGTCGTGGTCGTTTCGGCGGCGCTCGTCGTCGTCTGCTGGGCTGCTGTGGACGGCGAGGCGGAGGGTACAACGGGAGTCGATGCCTCGGGCGCTACACTGGGGGAGTTGCCTGTATCCTGCCGCCTGACCACGGCATTCTGGTTGGGTCCCTCGACGTTGGGCGGGACAGCCTGAGCGACGGCGATGAAGCCGAGGGTCGCCAGGAGAAGGTGCATCAACCGAATGGCGTACATTGTTAATGACGTGTGTCGCCGAGTAGATGTGATACTGTGTAGAGGCTTCTACGATGTATCAAGGCTTCAGGGGCCGTCTGAGGGCAAGCAACGCCAGATGTCTGGGTTCGAGAGGAGGGTCGACAACTCAGACTCAAGGCGATGATGACAAGGCGACGGAAGGGGCGAAACTTCGTATGGCGATCGACGGGTGCCTTGACGACGGCGTGACAGAGCCGAAGGGCTGAACAATAAAAAAGTATATTAGAAATGGGGTGAGAGCGAGTGTAGGGAAGCCGAAGCAGGGGGATAGGAAAGGAAACAATCAAAGAAGAAGTTTACTGTCGCGTGGACTTGAATGGGTAGGGGCGGAGAGTGGTGAGAGGGATGGACAAGGTGAGGCAAGTCAGGCAGCGTAGGACTTTGACAGGACAGGCGGAGCGCACGGAGAGAATTCTCTTGGGGGTGTGGGAGAGTGGAGGCGCATGTGCAGCTGACGAGGAGCACTGTGCAGTCTAGGCGTTCCCGTTACGGCGCTAGGCTCCCCGTAGCCGTCCTTAGTGCTGTTGGTCCAGCGGCTCGGGTGGGCCACCAGGTGCTTCCATTCTCGTATTCTTGGCCCACCTCTGCAGATTAGGGGTCGTTGATTGGCTTTCCAGAACGTTGCCCTGGCTGCCTGGCACCCTCTCTGTCTGTGGGAGTGCAGGAGATGCAGAGCATCTGCGAGTGTCGAATCACTCCTGACACTGGGGGGGGCACAAGAAACAATTCTGCAGTCGTTCGCACGTCAAACAAGCCACTTGCACTTGCGGTGGAACGAATGCCAGCACACACACACAAGCTTTTTTCCCCCAAGCCCCATCGACCGTCTGTCGATTCGGGGCCCTGGGCGGCATTG
This sequence comes from Verticillium nonalfalfae, assembly GCF_003724135.2. Classification (NCBI taxonomy): domain Eukaryota; kingdom Fungi; phylum Ascomycota; class Sordariomycetes; order Glomerellales; family Plectosphaerellaceae; genus Verticillium; species Verticillium nonalfalfae. The sequence continues at coordinate 21,856 of NW_021167288.1, forward strand.
TCCTTGGGGGCAGAGTACCCAAGATGAGTTAGATCTCTTTGTCGGACCTTTGTCTTCACTTTGTCTATAGATAATCTCTTGCACTGCCTGGCCCACCGAAAATTGGGTCGACTTGAGTCAATCTGGTCCCCCTGCTCACTCGGCCCGCTCAATGACGGAGCCTCTGGCCCATGTCAGTCGGTCTTCTGCATTCCAACGAGTTTCGATTGCGTGGGTGAGGACGTCTTTGCCGCCTCTCGACTGGCTACGCGGTGGACCTCCAAAACACCACCCATGCTGCTGACCTGCTCATCCTCTGCGTGCCCGGAATGAACTTCATGCCATCTTCCTTGAAGTTGCGAGAGCTGCAGGCACACCGTTCACTGACTGACGTGTTGGCGTCGGTGACGGGAACAAGGGCTGGCGGACTTCGTTTAGAAGCCAATTTTCAATCATAAAGATGGATCCATGGCGAACGTTCCGCCCCATATGCCAATCGCAATGCCAATGGCCAGCGATTGTCTGGCAGTGCATCAACAACCAAGTCTGGGGGCCTGAAGGGACACCAGCACTGCCGTCACTACATGTACATGTACCACCATTACTTCAAGCCACATATTACCACTGCCAGCAAAATGCACGGCGATCTTGCCCCCATCACGGACCCTCCGAAGCTTCCACTGCCAGCAAAAGCCTGCTGCCCATCATTGACTGTGTGCAAGCGCGGCCCGCCAATCGTCCGCAGCCAACATTCGTCATTCCACCCCCACCAGGGACGAGCCCCTTCGCTCGACAGAGATTCGACCACAGGCGAACAACGCAAGCCAACGTCGTCGCCAGCAGCATCGCGCGTCGCCCCAATCCCAACAAGGACCCCAATCACTCACGTACAGCTCTTGTCCCACGTCACTCACCACACTAGAAGATGTTTTTTTCTGAAAGGTTCTCCTGATGCTATTCCTCCTCTGCCACTTCCTTCGTCCATGAGGTACCATTCCTTGCTGGATCACCACCCACCACCATCTGCAGCCAATAGCTTCGACTTTGGGTCACGCAAGACACGAGATGGGACATCAAACCTCCCCAACCACTACTGCACCTGATGAGCACTGGGTGCATCTTGCCTATGTCATCCACGGCAATTCCGACTCGTATCATGGCGCTTGAATCTTGCTCCTCTTCCACAGGCAAATGGTGCTCCGTATCGGCCTCTTCAGGTCTGGACCGTTCTGATAGTGTGTGGATCGCTAGCCGCGCGCACTTCGCCGCGTCACTCAAAGTCGAGGTGTGCAGGCCTGCGTGGCCGGTGCACAGATTCTTCCAAGCTGCGACTTTTTCGGCCGAGGGGCGTAAAAGTCGATGACTGGCGTGGTTTCCATCGCCACGATACCCTGCTCGGCTTCCAAGGAGCGCGCTGCCATGTTGGGTGACGAAGGCCATCTGCCTCTACATCGTGATTCCCTCAGGGTTTAGTTGGAATTTAGGGATCTATTTCGTCTTCCATCATGTGCTACACACCTCATTCGCGGTCCTGGATAATTAATGAGCTGGAAGTTGAGAGGCAGATGCCATGACTGTCACTGCACTTATCAGGCAAGTCAGGGTTTCAGTCTGGGCATGAACTGGTTCCCGGGTTTTAGGTCGATGACCAGATTGGCCGTGTCTGTTGGCAAGACATTATGGATTGCAGTGAAACTTGCTCTTCTGACTCCAATATCATGGTTCACAGCCCCCTCGTTACATGTCGTCGAGGCACCTGAAGCAGTGGTAATAGCGTGGGGTCTGATCACCAGAACCTCCCTTACAGACTGTGCTGTAAGTGTCCCTTACTGACTGTGCTATAAATGATAAATGTCTCTCACATACGCCTGGAGGATTGTTGGGCTCCGGATTTACAAAAGGTGTGCCATCCGCGTGCGATTTTTTTCATTGGCTTAGTATGCTTACCAAGACATTGCAGCGGCTGGGCACGTCACCTGACATCAACAATGGCGGTGTGATCAGCCTAACGTCGGCGTAGCTGGTTGTTAAGTTTCCTTTACAAGGCCAATAACAACATAGACACTTAAAGGGACGCCAGTATGAGATTTAGAGCGAGGGAGTTTACAGCAGATTGCCCCGCGGCATACTTTTAGGAATTACGGAATTACGGGATGTTAGCTTTCCTAGCACGGCAGGAGTTGATTGCGCAAAGGCATAGAAGGAAATAGCCACCGACCTGGTTCCTGTATGGAGGAGAAAGAAGAGGAAGCCAGTATCGGCTTATCAATTATCCATGCCTGCCATCTCAATCAGGCAGTTTGGCTGCTCTAACAGACTGCCGGCACCAGCAAAAGCGATTCCTCCTCCTCCACGACAACCCAGTCCATGGCTTCACGATCATGGCCCTCGACTCAGCAACCATGCCGAGGATGCTGGAGAACTCTGACGCCCATATGCACACACGCAAAGCCCTCGCTCTGCAACCTGATTCGAGCGCTTGAGCCCCACCAGTTGAAGTTCACTTAGGCTCCGGCTCGTGATCGAAAAGAGCAATTGACTCCTCCAGAAGATCATCATGCCGATCACTTGGCCGCGCCCTGACATCACCACCCCTCATTTGAGCGCGAAATTGGAAGCATGCATCGCCTGATTCGAGCACCTTCCCGGCCCGGATTCGGGATAACAGCACTGCCCTAAAGGCATTTTGGTCCGCTATGCCACCACTTGGCCTGCGGGGGAAGAGCCGATTTTGTACCTGGCCCTCCCCGGACGGCACTTCACGTCCCCGCATTCTAACCAGACTAGCCTGTTCGATTAGCTCCTACGCCTACGACCAAGGCACCTTCGCCATCGCGGGGGGCGCGTTTGCGGGGATATCGGCCGCAACCCGTACACTCTGCATTCGCGCTTGTCTGTCCGTGGTGGCGCTCGGTACAGCTTCCCTGTTCCCATGGTCAAGACGCCGCGTCGGCCGAGCGCTTCTCGGTGCCATCTATACCGTCGCGTAGTCTGGCTCGCTGGCAATTGACGACTGCTTGCTTTAAGGCAATACGATCGACCTCATGTTGCGTCACGTATAAGAAGACCTGCCTCGGCGGGCTATCTCTCAGCATTTGGCCCGACTTTGCCCCTCCAGCAAAGTACTACATTTCCAGCAATCCTAGCCCAGCATGCAGCTCCGCTCGCCTTTTTCCTCGCCTCTTCTTCTTTTGGCCCTGGCCGACGTCTGTCTCGCAGCTCGCGCTGAGGAGGCTCTGGCCGCACTATCACTTGTCAACATCGGTGACGTCCGCGGAAACATTCACCTTCCCGCCGAGGCGGATGGTCTTGCCATCACTTGGCACAGCAGCAATGTCGATGTGCTGGCGACAGACGGCGTTGTGAAGCGCCAGTCTGCAACTGAGGAGGTCGTTCTGACGGCTTCTGTTGAATTCGAGGGGGCCCAGCACGAGCGCCAGTTCAACGCCTCGGTTCGTCAAGCCGTCCAGCTTGACGCTTTCGAGGCTTACGCCTTTTCCTACTTCACAGGCTCCAGCCTCGAGGGCGAGAACATCTTTTTCGCCGCGAGCAACGGTAACGATGCGCTCTCCTGGCAGGAACTGAACGGAGGCCAGCCCGTTCTGCGGTCCAAATATGGCACCAAAGGCCTGCGAGACCCCTTCATCATCCGTTCGCCCGAGGGCGATACCTTCTACATGATCGCTACCGACCTCTCCATCGGCAGCGGCACGTCCTGGGACTCCGCGGTCCGCCAGGGCAGCCTCTACCTCGAGGTCTGGGAATCAAATGACCTCATCAACTGGTCTGAGCAGCGCCACATCCTCGTCTCTCCCGAGACGGCCGGCAACACGTGGGCACCTGAGGCCTTTTGGGATGCCGAGAGCGGCTCCTACGCCGTCTTCTGGGCCTCTTCGCTCTATGCCGAGAACGATCCCCAGCACACGGGCAGCACGTATCACCGCATGCTCTACTCGTTGACGCGCGACTTTGTCACCTTTTCCGAGCCCAAGATCTGGCAGGATGCCGGAGACGCCCGCATCGACACGACTGTCCTCCAGGCTAACGGTGTTCTCTACCGCTTCACCAAAGATGAGGGCTCCGCCACCGGGTGCAGGGACATCATCCAGGAGACTTCCGACTCTCTGCTTGCAGGTATGGACGGCTGGACGACTCAGGCCAGCTGCATCGGACGTGATGCTGGTCTCAGTGCCGTTGAAGGCCCGACCGCTTTCCGGTCCAACCCCAACGACGTCAACGGCGACAAGTTCTACCTCTTTGCCGACGAGTATGGTGGCCGTGGCTACATTCCCCTCGAGACTACTGATCTGAACAACCCCGATTGGAAGGTTTCTGCATCATACAGCCTGCCTACGAGCCCGCGGCACGGCACCGTTATTGGCGTGACGGCCGCTGAGCACCAGGCTCTTGTCAGCGCTCTCAGCAACCGTCGGGCTCGCCGATCCAAGAACTCCAAAACTATCCGACAGGCTGCAGAGCCAGTCAGCCAATTCTGACTAGCCGACCGAACCCTGCTCAAGGTTGACCCGATCGTCAACGAAACGCTCCATACCGTCATCTTTCCTGTCGTCCCTGGCACCGATGTCACAAATCTCGCCCCCACCTTCGTCACGGCCGACGGTGTCAGTGCCTCGCCCGAGTCCGGCACGGCGGTAGATCTATCTTCCAAGATGGTCTACACGATAACAAACAGCGATGGTTCAACAACCGAGTGGACTCTCTCGGCCGTGGAGATGCGGAGCCCCGTGCTCCCCGGTCTCTGGGCCGACCCGAACATTGCCGTCTTCGACAACACATACTACCTTTATGTGACGACGGACGGCTTCGAGGGCTGGGGCGGCAATGTGTTCTACTGGTGGAAGTCGGCTGACCTCGTGACCTGGACGCGCGGCAAGAAGCCCTTCCTGACGCTCGATGGAGAGAACGGCAACGTGCCATGGGCGACGGGCAACGCATGGGCGCCAACGATTGCCCGGCGCGACGGCAAGTACTACTTCTACTTCAGCGGACACAATGCTATCTACGACCGAAAGACGATCGGCGTGGCGGTGGCCGACCACCCTGAAGGGCCGTTCACGGCGGAACCAGAGGCGATGATTCTCAACGACGGAACGCCCAAGACGGGCCAGGCGATCGATCCAGCAACCTTTGAGGACCCCGAGACGGGCAAGTGGTACATATACTGGGGCAATGGTAACCCGGGCCTCGTGGCGGAGCTCGGCGATGACATGGTGTCGCTCAAGGCGGGCACGACACGGGTGTTGGAAGGACTCGTGGACTTCCGCGAGGGCGTCTTCATGAACTACCGTGACGGGGTGTACCATCTCACCTACTCGATCGACGATACGGGGTCGGTCAATTACCGCGTGGGATATGCGACAGCAGACAATGCCCTCGGCCCGTTCACGTATCACGGCGTGATCCTCGAAAAGGATCCTTCGCAAGGCATCCTGGGCACGGGACACAGCTCCGTGCTCAATGTGCCCGGGACGGACGATTGGTACATTGTGTACCACCGATTCGGGATCCCTGGCGGCGGCGGATTCCGGCGGGAGACGACGATTGACAGGCTTGAGATTGACGGCGAGACGGGGTTGTTCAAGAAGGTGACGCCGACGCTGGAGAGCGTGGGACCGCACAAGGTTCCTGTGGCGTCGTCAAGGCGACACTTCAGTTGGAGAGGGTAGATGGATGAGCAAGCGAGGGGGAGGTGCTTTGACGTTTATTTGTACGCTGACGACGATTGTGATGACTTAAAATGGCTATTTTATTTTTCTCCTCTATTGATTGTGGCCCTCTTCCCCCCTTGGAGCGGCCAATCTCGAGTGAAGGATAATTTCTTTCTCGGTTTCGTGCCCATGTCTGTCGGGAGCTGGCCCCCACGTTCGGATCCGAGTCCGGGCCGTCACAGCTTGGCGATTCCGCCGCCCTGGCTCTGCCGCTGTGGTGGTCCAGTCTAGGGGGGAAGGGCTGGGCGGTAGGGGGGGCTCTCAGATTGAGTAGTCGCATGGCCGGCTTCACAGCAAATCGCTACATCTGGACGGTCAGAGATGATCAGTGAGAGGATCGGTGGTACGAGATCGGACGGGGCAGCCGAGGTGATGGCACGGCAAGTACGTTCGGTAGCGAATAGATGGGAGAAGGGGGGGGGCAAAGGCAGAGGATCAACGAGATGTGAAACGTCGCTCAGCCGACCACGCGACTTCGCGAGTCGTGGACCGCGAGCACGCGAACGGGCATAACCGACAGACAGCTGCCAGTCCAGCGACAGCAGGCAGGCCAAGACGCTGGGAAGTTCCTTTTTCACAACAGTCGGCGACCGAAGCGATAAGCAAGCGAGCGACGGGAGCGGGCATGACGGAAATGACATCAAGAAGGCGTGGCTCATGCCGCGGATTGAAAGGCGCATGAGGGCGTCCGGGAAGAGGGTGGACGCCGCGATGGGGGGCCTCTCACTGGCGCGACTGTGCTGTCTGCTTGAAACTGGCCAAATTTCCGGCCAAGACCTGGGGGGGGGGACATAGTCTGAGGCAGGCGGGAGAGGCGCGCGTCAAACCTGACAAGCCTCTTGCTGCTGATGGGTGATGAGTGATGAGTGACCAGTGATGACAGGATGGTAAAGATAGCTTTGGGAGGGCTGACGAGGGTGCAGAACTTCAGACCGAAGAGAAGAGGGGTGAGGTTGGGGCGCTCGCTGTTTCAGTACATGCGGACACCTGAGACGATCCCTGTTCAGGGGGTCGTCGGCTCTCTTCTGTGGCTGTATACGGACAGTGAGCATGGCCTGAGGATCTCAACCTGGCCCTGGACATCCTGGAAGCTTCACCAGGGGACGGCTGGCGGGGGGTACGAGTGTTTTTCTCGACAGGGAATCGTGGGGCCCAGAACTCGGCCGATGAGCCTCAACGTGGTTTAGACGACGGGCCACACCTCGCCTGTCCAATCGCCAACCTTGCCGCCAGCGCTGACACTTGCTCGCCTATGACCCCCCCTTGTGTCTTTGCGTGGCTCTTTTTGCGGGTATGACCAGGACCTGAGTGCCCACCGAGGCATCGTGATGAAGGAGCGAAGCCTTGCTCGGCCTGGTCTGACCAGCCGTTAGATTGGCTGTTGACAGAAAGGGGACGACCACGACAGGGATGCGACATGAGGTGAGCAAAGCAAGCATCGTGAAGGCTCCAAGACCGAGTTTGGCTATCTGATGGATGGCTTGCTCGTCTCTGAACCAGGGCCTGGCCTGGCCTGACCGAGATGGTATAAGAGCCATCAACCCAGGCTGCTCGTTCTTCCAAGACGACCTCTCTTTGATTCATTCCCATCCAGCCCGTTTACATTTTTTCGAGTTTCATTCTCTTACTCGTTCGTTCGCTCTGACATTCTTTACTGTGCTAGTCACAAGTCGTTCTTTCAAACAATCTCCAAGATATTCATTCTTTTTTCATCGTATCCTCCAGGTAGATCACTGGACGATTCTTCATTTTTTTCTTCCGAAATAAACGAAACCAACCATCAAACCAAACCAAACCGAACAACCCCAACCGACAAGATGGCCTCCAAGATCCTGTCCCTCCTCTCCATCGTTGCCGCCGTCTCGGCTCACGGCATCGTCACCTCCCCCCCGCCCCGCCCCGTCGGCGATGCCTTCCGTGCCGCCTGCGGTAACACCATGTTCAACATGATCAACTCCGACCCCCTCGGCAACATCCAGGGCATGGAGCAGGGCCGTGACGCCTCTCTCACCTCGGCCGACTGCAACCTCAACCTCTGCAAGGCCTTCAAGTTCGAGGACAACCCCGCCGCCAACATCCAGTCCTACAGCCCCGGCGAGACCGTCAACATGCTCGTCCGGATCGGTGCCCCCCACACCGGCATCGCCAACGTCTCTGTCGTTGACACCACCACCAACACCATCATCGGCACCCCGCTAATCGAGTTCACCAACTACGCCTCCACCCGCACCGGTGTCGCCGCCAACAACACCGACTTCAGCTTCGACCTCCCCGCCACCCTGCCCGCCCAGTGCGCCACCGCCGGCAACTGCGTCCTCCAGTGGTTTTGGGACTCGGACGAGGCCGGCCAGACCTACCTGAGCTGCATCGACTTCACCACGAGCGGCACTGGCTCTGCCCCTCCCGCTCCCGCTCCCCCCGCCGCCCCGACCACCACTGCTGCCGCCCCCGCCGTTCCCACCACCACGGCTCCCGCTGCCGGCGCCACCACCTCGGCCGCCGCTCCCGTCGTTGAGGAGCCCGCCGCCCCCACCACCACCGCGGCGCCTGTTCCCACCTCTGTAAGCCATCGCCTTGCGTTCCTCTTTCGTGCTGATGCCCTCTTGCTAACACAAACCACCAGCCTCCTACCACCTGCAAGCGCCGCCGCGTCCGCCGCAACTCGGCCGCCGCCAAGAAGTACCGCGCCGCCAAGCGCGCCGCCGCCCTCCGCCGCTAAGTCGCCAGCTCGTCCTGGTGGCCCAAAGTGAGACGTTGCGATGCATGGCGTGGTTTAGGGAGTCTGTCCTTACGATGGCTATCTCTCTCTCCCTTTCCCCCATGATTCTTTGTATATACTACATGACCCGTTATTTTAAACCTGTAAAAAAGACCGGGGGGGGGGAAGCAACGGATAGAGACGAAAGATGAACGGGGCTGGAGGAAATGGCGGTGCCGCCTCGGTTCCTGAATTGACGTGTTCAACATCCTTGATCTTGCTACCTTTCCATGATCTACAACGTGATGTGATGCTGAGCGTGGTTGCTTTTAGGAAGTAGTACGTGATTCACTATGTTTCTGGGGGTTTGATATGATTGCCCATCGCGATGAGCTTAAATGTGTCGATCACTCTGGCCCTGGGACGATCACATCCGCATGAAACCTGCCCTATCGGATCTCCCAGGCGCGCGGCTGTCGAGACGACCGGCGGGAAAATGATCGGCATGCACCTTGGGTTGCGACGGATAGATGGGAAATGCGCACAACCTGGCCCTGAACAGCCGGCAATTTTCAAAGCACATCACATGCAATGGTTTTTGAGGGGAAGATTTTCAGACACTTGATTGAGAAGATCGAATGCTGTTGAGAAGATGAAGATGGCATGGCTGTATGGACATCTGTGCAAATAGTGTCCACTGGGAGTAGTATGATATCTGGACAGTGTCAGCTAGGATCACCGCGATAGTCCCAGTCGGAGCGCCCTTACACATCCATTAGCTGTGGATAGTTTGAGGCGGACTCTAGTATCTTGGATGTGAGAGGATCATTTTGGAAAGAACAAGGGCGACGAAGACGAAGAACAAACAATTCATCCTTCCTCAGGTCTATCAGTGTCCCAGTTCATCCTCTTCGTTTGCGCTCAGGAGGCTTCTCTTGCGTAGGCGGAGAGGAAGAGATATTGTCTTCTGATGCATCGCCATCCAACAGGTTATCAAGGAGTGCTCCGTCAAGAGCCATCCTATGCATCAGAAGGAAATTTTGCCGACAGACTGATAATGTCGTCTTCTGTCAGATCTTCTGTCCGGAAGAGAATGGCTATAACGTGTTTCGCTCTTCCTCACGGTCGCGCGAATTGGTTGGCCAATGGGCAGCAATTCAAAATCTTCATTTGCATAGTCGAGACTAATCACTGCAATATAGACTATTTCTTAAGTTAGCGTGTGGCTGGGTTTAATCATATCATCGTTGTCGTCGGATCACACCCTCATCGTGCATGTCGCTCCGGCTTGATAGGACTTGAAGCAGCCAAAGCAAATCAACATCGAGTACTGCTTCTCGATACAAAATAACACGAGCAATGTCTACGACTTGCTACTTGGCATGGTCCAGCTTTCGCTGGCGATCAAAGCAAAGGGGACCAGCAATTGAGTTCTAAGGCAAGTTACAGTTGCATGCCTCAGCGGAGTGAAACCTTGGTGGACTGCAATTGGTTGGTACCGTTACCCCTTTCAACGAACTGTACTCTCACTAAGACCCTAAGTTGCAATATAGTCAGCGCTCCAACCCGACTATAGTTCAGTCGAGTTGGGAGAAGGCTCAATATTTGTTCACACCGAGCTGATACAAATCAAGGGGCCGCTGGCAAGCAGCCTAGGCGTATCTCCTAATGAAAGCCGCAAAAGCGAAATTGTTCCAGTAGAACCATCATGTCATCTCGACATGGGCACTCGTTCCAATAGAAAGAAAGCGACAAGAAGACGAAACAAAAGTCTCTTGATGAAAGCAAAAGATTGATGTACTGCGTGAACTGGGAATCGAACCCAGGGCTCCCCGATGGCAACGGAGAATTTTACCACTAAACCATTCACGCTATTGGATGAACGCTGTTTCAGAGCATTGAATCATGATTCAATCTCGCACTGCTGAGATTCGCAGCCCCTTTCTCCTCGCTCCGCTGGCTTACACGACACCTAACCTGCCAAGTGACGACATCGTCAGCACACGCTGCTTGAGTCATAGACTTGACATTTCCAACGTCTGACATCACCCCGTCTTACTGTCTCTTTCCTCACGCACGACCAGCGTCCATTTAAAAACATGTCGTTTCTCTTTCAAGCGAGCGATGAACACAAGATGAACCCCAACCAGGCCCGGTGACAGAACTCGAAGATGCCTCAATATCACGTTGATGCAGGCGAGAATGCATGTCCCCTCGACACGGCGTCAGTGTCTTGACTGGCTCTCGATGACGCACGTCAATCCCTCTAGCAGCACTCTGCTGGCGCATACCATGGCGAACTTGAGCTGGCACATGTACTGAGGTGCGACAGTGTTGTTTCGCCGTGCTCCCGCGCATATGGTCGCCTCTGCTACCGCAACTGTCTCGTTGGTTTTGAACGATCCCGAATAGAAGCGTCCTCCGGGAAGCCCTATTACACGACAAGTGGCCATGTTGTTACCTGAACTCGGCGAACAAGTCCAACTCCTCTACGGCAATCCATTTCTCCAGCGAGAGGTCAGTCTCGACGTCACAGATGATGATGATATGCAAGCATAACTATCAGCGAGAGCTGTAGTTCTGTTGTAACACTGACGGGGTATTATCTGCGGAAACGATTGATTGAAGCGACAGCATCGAAGACAAACGAAGTAAGACGATGCCGCAAACAAGACATCCGACCTCATGTCAACCGTCTGCTCGACATGCCCCCCCCCTCCCTCTCTTCCAAGCACAGACAGCACGACCACTATCTACGATCTGGGCGCGTTGGGCCCATCCTGGACGTATGACGGGATCTGCGCTACGTGCTTCTCGTCACCCTGCAGCGAGTCGTCAGAGCCGGCCGCATTGCCAGACGCCACATGGCGGCGGCGCAGGCGGCCAGTCTCGTCGTGGGTCTGATCCCATTCAGCGAGTTCGGCGAGGGGAACCCGTACGAGGCGGTGCGTGTTGGCGCCAGTGTCCTCGTTGATATCCACATCGAGGACCTCAGTCCTGATGCGGTAGCCCTTCCATTTGGGCAGAGTGTACATCCAGACGTAGTAGTAGATGCCGCAGATGATCATGCTGTGGATCAGGTCAGTCACTGCGGAGACGGAAGGCGGGGGCGGTAGCGGGCGTCTGAAGATCCGGCTCTGGCGGGGATGGGAACTCACATGGCGATACCAACAATGCAGTAAGTCGCATAGAAGAAGCTAACGTCTCCGGCGTAGATGCCTCCCTTGGGAGGGAACCACGGCATGACGAGGAGGTAGACCTGAATGAGCAGGAAGAAAATGACAGCAATGTGCCAAGCCTTGAACTCGGGACGCGGCTGGTTGGAACGGGCACGACGCTTGCGGATAATGTACACGCCGAGAACCATGGCGACGTAGAACATGGCGCTTGGGTACGTCTGCAGACTGACGACAAAGGCGAAGGCGTCTCCGGCCGGGGGAGCGACGATCATGATGAAAGTCATGCCCCATTTCAAGAGGTAGGGACCCAGAGGAGTGCCAAAGGGGCGCGTCGACACCCAGAACTCGGTGAAGGGGAGAACGCCCTGGCGACCGATCTCACGGATGGAGCGAGACTGTCCGATGAGCACGACGAGGAGGTTACCGAAGGAACTGAGCAGCACGAGGAAGTTCAAGGCCAGCTCAGCGCCACCCTTGCCGAAGACAGTGCGGAAGAAGGTGGCGGCAGCAATCTCGCCCGAGGCAGCAAACTCGGCCTTGGACACTACGATCGATTGTGTCAGTCTACAAACCGCGATTCAGAAACCGAAGCAACATGGACTCACCAGCCGAGAAGTACGCAATGTTGCACAGGAAGTAGAGCACAAAGACAATGCCGAGCGAGATTGTGGCGTTCTTCCTCAGGGTGGGAATGGGGTTCTGGATCTCATTGACGAGGTTGAAGGCGTTGGAGTAGCCCGTGTACGAGAAGACGATGCTGACCAGCGAGTTGGCCAGGTCGTTGCCGTTCTGAGTGGTACCGTCGAAGGCATTGCGGAAGTTGCGGTGGGGATCGGGAACGCGGTCGACATTGCCGCCGAGGATTACGAGACCGGTGATACTGATGAAGACGAGGGTGATGATCTTCAGGCCACCAATAACGTTGGACGCCCAGAGAGAATACTTGTTGTGGGCGATGACACCTGCGATCCGATCACATTAGCCACTCTGCGAGAAACAACGAAACAACTTCGAGACGATATCAAAACGTACAGATGACAGCAAAGGTGTAAGCGGCAACAGCGACACCCTTCATCTCCCAGTCGGTGGGGGTCCGACCGATGATGCGCCAAAGATAACGTGACAGAACGATGGCGTTGCTGCTGCTGAAAGACAGGATGATCGACTGGACGGCAAAGGTGACGGGGAAGAAGTGCTTCGGACGAGGATAGGCCTGCTCGAGGTAGACGACCTCACCGCCGCTGCGGTTCGGGAAATAACTGGCAAGCTCGAGGTACACGGCAAGACCAGCAGCGGCCATGAAGAACCCAATGACCCAGTAGATCAGGGCCAAGCCGACGGAGCCCGTGTTTCGGAGGATGTTTCCCGCTGCATGGCGCGTTAGCATGGCGTCTCTCGTCATATCAACACCGGCAAACCGACGCCCCAAGCTCCCCCTAGCCATGAGAGCTCGAGCGACGGGTCATCCGAGACGACGTGAGCGGACAGGACTTACGAGTTGAGAAGATACCGGTTCCGATCATCATGTTGATGTTCAGGAAGATGACGGTGACCCAGTTGACATGGTAGCCAAGCGGCGACTTGGACTCAACGGGAGCGCCGGCGGCCTCCTGGTACGAGGGCCCGGAGCCGTTGCCGGCAGCGAAGCGGACGTAGGCCAACTTTCCATCGTGGATGACGGAGTTTTCGCTGTCCGAGTTGTAGTTGGACCTGTCGCTGGCCACTTCGACCGCGGTCTGTGGCTTCCAGAAGGACAAGCCCATATTGGCGTTGTTGCTGTTCGTGAGACCTTCGTCAGGGAGGGAAAGCAGCAAAGCTCGTTAGCTCCCTTACTACGCTGGCAAGAGGGCAGATCAAGAGTAGAGGGCAAGATCTACGCTTTTCGTTCTCCTGTCCAAAAGTCTAACATTCCCGACGACGGCGGCCATGGAGCTCATTTATTCAAAGGCCACCTTCGCGACGGCACGACAACTACAAGCGCACGACCGCGAATAGCATGCGACCCTGCATCCATGCAGACCCAACGCTTCTCGAAGGACATGGCTCCAACAGCGCCGGACGAGATCTTTCGAATTGACCAGGCACAATGGCACAATCGCCGCGGGAGGGTCGCGCTGGCCGGTTGGATTTGAAGCAGCAGGGTCAGGGCACGCTCGACCTTCCTACCTGGTCGGGGCCAAGGAGCACGCCATCCTGACGATCATGAGGCGACGAGCGAGCGGCAAACCGCCGACCACGAACCCTTTTGACGAATCTGAACGCGCCCTCGCCGACAACTATCGGCAGCGGCGTAATTGCAGATGAACGCCCGTTTCCCCCAAACGCCTCTTCTCGCACCCCGGTTCCCCGCCAATCGATGGCGTTTTTGCCAATGATACCAGCGGCGGCCACCCGTGCCTTGGCACTAGGGATGCATCGTTCGGTGGAAGGATGATTGACAGCCCGGGGGGGACTCCTCCAAGACTTTCTTTGCGCTGAACGTCTCGCAAAGGGCTGCATCGTTCGATGCCTCCAAGCCCTTGGAAGCAGACGTGAGCGTGGTTGGGATTGGCTTGGCTTCGCTCGCCGCCCATCCTCCTCGCCCCATACCGACGACGAGGATGCTTCGCAAGGCCTCAATAGAGTTGCATCATCCATGGCAAGCAGGCGAACTGCCAAGTCTGGATACAAGCCCAGCCTCTCCCCCCCTTCGTCCATAATTCATGGTTCGATGCGGTCATGCGGTATGCCAGCGGGCGAAGGCAAAGGTGGGCCAAAGTATTCGCAACGTTGCGTTGGGCGAGTAGAGTCCCGCGCGCGGCTGGACCGACTTTGACTTGCCGGGCATACGACCGGCAAGCAAGCGACTCCGACACCCCCTTTTTCGTATCCATTTTGACGCAGAACAACTCCTCTTCCGACGCATCAACGAGGTTAAAAGAGACTTTGTCCGCTGGGGTCCGCTAGAGGGGCATGGCTGCTCACGGAACCGGGATGGCCCCTGGTGTGCTCAGAGAAAGCCATTGACGGCCTTCCCAAAACGTCTTACGGTCTTGGATGTCCCCCTTGGCTCGAGCTGACCGGGCCATGTCACATTGTGCGCGCAGATGATAAACATTGATCAAGGTTGGCAGAGAAGGTGGGGGGAGGGGAGATCCCTCGCATATGCATCTTACGTCGACATGCATCTGATTGTTCGCGATAGAAACAAGGGACGAAACCCCTACGCTACACATGGAGCCAGATGGGTAGCATCGGCGATGATTGACCGTCTGCCCACAGGTTGTCTTTGCAAGACACCTCATGGTAGCCCACCGCCTCCCCCCCTTTTCCCTTTTCTGCCTACAGCCCGCATGCCACCGGCTGGCGATCTATCGCCCCTTGTTGCTTTCACTGCGAATGTAGGGTTCCAACGGGAAGACCTGCGTGTCGGTGTTAACGCCGTCATAAAGCTGTTGCCACCTGTCGTCGAGGTCGCCTGGCGTCTCCCATGCCTTTTCGGGATCGCGCAGCCACAGCCGGACGAGGTGCCGCTGCTTCTCGGGCGTGTCGGTGAAGCCGTCGCGCGCGTGGAAGACGGCGAGGTTGTTCACGTACTGCATGTCGCCCTTTTCAAAGTCTGTGGCGACGCTGTACTTTTCGCCTAGGAAGTGAAGCGCGTCCAGAGCCTCTGCCTGGGCCTCGGTGATGGGGGGGATGTGCGAGCTCCGCGGCAGGGCGCCGAATCCGACAAAGTAGCGGCGGGCGTACTGGAGAACAACGCGCTCGGGGGCCGAGGCTGTGGCAGGCTGATGGTAGAGCAGTGGCCGTGTCCAGTACGGCTTGTCAGACTTGGCGAAGCTGTGAATCACGGCATTAATAACATGAGAGGGAAAAGGAAAAGAAAAAAGTGGCAGCTGCCCAAAGGGTGTGTGTACTCACACTTCAACATCCCAGCCCTCGCTCAGGGTGCGCACGAGGTCAGGCCGCGTGGCAGCGAGATGGTTATAGACGCGCCACGTGCTCGCGAGACGACTGGCGCCGCCCTCAGCAGCCGAGTCGAGGGCGAACAGAGACACAATGTCACCCGTGTCCGTGTGGAAGACTTGCTTGTCGGCCGTGTAGGCTGGGCTCCCGATGACGCCATCCTGGCCCTGGGACGTCAGGGTCAGGTCCTTGATGTGGGTGAGGACGACATCGGCAGGCTCGCCGGCATATTTTGTGTCCTGGCGGCCGCGCAGCCCAGCAATGTGAGAAGAGATGCCGGCGTAGATGATGATGTTGTCGCGGCGCTCATAATCGTCAACGCGCAGACCGCGGACGACGAAGAAGCCGTGGCCGTCGTGCAGCTCGGCCGACAGACGGCGCAGCTCTGCGTGCAGCGTGGGCAGGGGGAAGGTGTCTGGGGACAGGCGGCCGAGGGGCAGGCTCAGGGCCTTGAAGCTGCGAAGGGCCTCGTCGACCTCCTGTAGCTGGGCCGGCGACAGCACGTAGGTCCACTGGTAGCGGTCGGCGAGGCCCTGGCCCTCCCAGACGAGGGGCCCCTGGAGCTGGGCGGGGAAACCGTCTGGAAGGGTCTTCGGGAGGTCGAGCTTGGCACGACGGGTGGCGCGCGCCTGATACTTTTCGTAGTCGGGGTGATAGGAAATGTCCGGCTGGCGAGGGCTAGCTGTGGCCGTGGCCGTGGTAGTGGAGCCGGCCGTTGTCGACATGGCTGGCGGCGTGGGGGTGGCCTTTCTCTGTCCTCTCGATCACGAGATGTTTGCCTTGTGGTGTTTGCTGGCGAACAAAAGGGGGAGGGGGGAGGACGCCTCTCGACATCTGCCGTCCTTCCGATTACTGGATTCCACTCTCAGCCGTCGCCGGCGTCATGCTCGCGAGGCGATGACAAGCCGTTTCTTTTATCAACCCATCGCCGTCCACCTGCCGGAAGCCGACTGAGTGGGTGGTGTGCTCGTGAGGGGAGGGCAGCGGGGGAGCGTCGTGGGAGTGCATCATGGCACCGACGAGAGGGGCGAATTGGAGGCCACGCCAGACAGGGGCCAGGGGTCGCGTGCTGCAGCACCTCATGCCGGCTCCTGGTCGCGCAATTGAGTGGACCGACCAACCCATGGCTGACGGGTGCTAGAGAGAGTTGGGTAAGGACTCATCGGCATGGCTTTGCGTGGCTGTGATGCTTATTCGTACC
Source organism: Verticillium nonalfalfae (assembly GCF_003724135.2). Classification (NCBI taxonomy): domain Eukaryota; kingdom Fungi; phylum Ascomycota; class Sordariomycetes; order Glomerellales; family Plectosphaerellaceae; genus Verticillium; species Verticillium nonalfalfae. Next base: position 38,587 of record NW_021167288.1, read on the forward strand.
TCCTGTCGTCCCTTGCTTTGCTTCCTTGAGGGAGAGAGGGTCCTCACTCAAATGTCGTGATCGAGCTGGAGCAGAGCTGGGACCATTGCGAGTCAGTCTTTTGCAGTAGGATGGCCGCATTTCCCGAGGATCGGGGCTATGAAGCGAGCTTCGTCGCCGGCGTCGCCGTGGTGTTTTTGTCGGCCTTTTTTGCGATCGACTTTCGATTATTCATCGGAGAGGAGCAAGTGTTAGTAGTCTCTCAGCTGCGCGACAAAAAACACGAGTATCAAGAGTTCATGTCCTTGTCGTTGTCATGGTCCTCGCTACTATTACGGTCCTTCTATTACGGTCCTTCTATTACGGTCCTTTTCAATACAATGATCCTTGTCATTGTCATGGAACTTATCATGGTCATGGTCCTTGTCACTATCATGTCACCTCTAGTGCTGTTTTCTCTTTGCATTTCACTCATTGGTCCTCTGTATCTCTGCTGTCTGTATCATGGACTGCACGTCTTCCTCTCCATCTGCCGCTTCAACTGGTGCTCATGAGAAAGAAGTATCCCAAGCCCAGTACGAACCCAATCAGACTCCGCATCCCTGCCACCTGGTGCCGCGTCACCATGCCTTGCTTCGCAGTGTGCTGTGTCTTGTCAACTCATGCCGCCATCGCAGCAGGCTCTCCAACCTTCTCGCTGTACGACACAACATGTAACTTCAACTCGAGGTTACCCTCAAACTGCAGTGTTGCGCCAACCTGACACATGCCCCCGTCGTTGCAGTGACTGCACGTGTCCATGAGCCTCTGTAAACCCGCAGCGGCGGCACCAGCCTGGAGCTTCAGCCCCTTCTGGCAGGCACACGTCGTTGCGTACATGCGGAACACGTCCTGCCAAGCCTCTCCTTTTCCGTCCTCCCCGGCGCGTACGGTCTGCACCTGCACTGCGCAGATGTCCACCTCCGTCTTTTTAGGCATGTCCCACGTGTTGTCACGATTTGCCCACAGAAAGTCGAGACAGGCCTGGGCGTAAGTACCGTTGGTCGGGACCTGGTTCGCGTGGCACTCGGAGGACGGGTTGAGGGCGTCGGCGCTCAGAAGCTGGGCATCGTAGGCGACGCGAGAGGTGAGCGTCAGGGCCGAGGCAGCTTGCTGAACGTCGGACCAGGTGAGGTTCGTCGTGGCTTCGAGCGGCTCACGATTGGGGCCGAAGAGGTACTGCGTCGTGTTGCTCGTGAGGTCTTTGTACTTGTAGATGATGGGCTTGTTGAGAGAGGCTGGGGTGTCCTCTTGTCCCTTGCCTGCCCTGTCGTTCGTAGGAGTCTCGTTGAAGGAAACAGCTTCGATGGTAGGAGAGGCGGGAGAAAGGCTCTGAAGGTTGGCGTCTTCGCCAGCATCTAGGAATAGAGAGCGAGCATCCTTGTGTGGGGCGCTGCCCATGATTTCAACGACCATGTTCTTCTTTTTGCCCGTGAGCCACCAGCCGCCAACATAGCAATTCTTGTGAGGTTCATGGCAACTCGTACAGTAACGTTTGGCCCAGCGCAACGTCTGGTACACCTCGTCGGCCGTGGCCTCGCCCTCGGCGTGACCATCCCTGGCGTAACCATAAATGCTCAGCATGTGCCGGTCTTGGTTTCCTTGGATGCGGCAGATCCTGACCCAGTCAGTGGTCTTGAACACCTTTTTCGGATCAACCTTCATCTGGTCCATGCATTCGAGGACCGAAGTCATGGGCCCGCGAGGCCAAGTGCACACGTCAGCCTGAGCCTTTTTGGCTCCGATGTTGACAAGTTCCTCATCGGGAATGTACCTGGCGAGTTCTTTGGTGGCGCTTGTCAACTTTTCGCCGGCATCGCGAGCTGCGAGTCGATCTTCCTTCTTGCCGCCAACGACCTGTACGATAAAGTCATCTTTGGGCCCAACAGCCCTGAAGCCGCCAACGTAGCAGTCGTCCCGCGCGGCGCGGCACGTCGAGCACCTGTCGCGCATCCAGTCCAGGGCCTCGAGAATGTCTGTGCCGCTGGCCTCCGCCCAGGCAGCGCCCTCCTTGACGAATCCGTTAATCTGAAGTGTTTCGACTCTACCCTCCGCGTCCATCTCAGAGCCGTCGACACGGCAAATCTCAATAAAGTCCAACGTCTGGTACAGCCTGTTGGGGTTGCGTCGCTGGTCGGCTACGCATTTGTTGACGAGGGCTCTGACGGGACCTCTGGGCCAGGAGCAAGAGTCCCACTCATCAGAAGACCGCCTGGAGAGCGTCTCGTTGCTGTTTTTGGCCTTGCTGGTATTCTGAGCAATCTCGTTGCGTTTTTCGCCAGTTGTACCGTCCTTCCTGTTCCTGCCGTTGACCTTGACGATGAACTTGTTGTTCTTGCCAACGGCCTTGGCGCCACCGGCATAACAATCAAGTCCTTCACAGCTGGTGCACTGATCCCTGATCCACTCGAGGGCCGTGATGATCTCGAGGCTCGTGGCGTGGGCGCCGCCGGGGGCCCCAATCCAAGCCGAGCCGCGAATGGTGATGTAGAGATCCTCACCGCGGATGACGCAAATGTCGACGGGAACACGGGCCTGCCAGACTTGATCCGGCACCCGGGAGAGGGCGTCGATGCACATGGAGATGCCACCGAGGGAGCCCTTCGGCCAGTTGCACTGGGGCTTGAAGTCCTCGTCACTGGTGCGCATGTACGAGTCCATGAGGTGTTCGTCGGCCTTTGAGGTGTTCATGCGAGAGGGGAGGCTGCTGGTGGAAGCTTCGTTCTGGTTGTCATCAGTGACACGGGTGGACGCATGATTGTTCTTGCCGATGAGTCCAAGATTGTCAATGGGAACACCACCAAAAATCAGAGTGACATTTGAGTGCAGGGCGTCAGTCTGGAGATGCTGGATGCCACCGGGAATCGTGGCTGCCTCGCAAAAGAAGACGAGACACATGAGTGTACCAACCGCCAGAGCCACAGCCCCACGTGAGAAAGGGAGTGGCATATTGGTTGATGCAGTGAGTATCGTGAGCGAAGCTTGATTGATATCGAACGCGGAAAACTTGAGGGTAATGATGGCGTATGATGAGGATGGGTAGGTAGACCTGTTGTTGTTGATGATAGTCGGTCAAAGAGAGAACGCGGGCGTGAAGAGGTCGTTCTAGATATTCCTTGGGGGAGGTATTCTGGAAGGCGCGAATTGGGTGGTTGCCTCACAAGATATTGCAGGCCGGTGAATGTATATGATTATGATTCACTGCCCCAAACGAGCTTCTCCAAAAACTATCAATGGCCCAGAAGTGAATAAAAATAACATCATTATGTCTCTATACTATCTTCAAGCGAAAAGATCGTGCTTTTGGCAGGCATGCTCAAAAAAGGCAGATCGCGTCCTACGAGAAAGAGCATCATGCGTTGACCCTGAGGTCGTGGGCTTAGTCAATGTATGGCACAAGAGCGTGATATAGTATGGGATATCTCACAAAAGCAACACCATCGTACCCAAGAAAACAGACTATTGTCCTTGAACCATGCACCCACTAGGTTCGTCCAGGACACGAGTACACATACACTACTCTTACTACATGGTACACACACATGAAGCTGACATGCCCTTGGACCCGCCCTCGTCCTCGCCAAGCTATACATCTCGAGCCACGTTCCGCCAACTCCCCGAGGACCCATCATCTCTCCGTCTGATGCTCGACGCCCTTGACCAGTCTCCCGCCTTTCTGAGTCGGTTTCCCAAGCTTGCTCGCGCTGCGCTCATGACCGCGTTGCTGCCGTTACCGAACCCCTGCATTCGACTCGGAATGCCCTCGCTCGACACGACGCTCTCCCATCCCTTCTCGCTGTCCGAGTGATGGAGGTGGTGGCCCGGCCCCCTCGTCACCTCGAGCGCGGACGCCGGCAACATCGACGATGCCGATGTGGCCTCCAAAGACGGCGCCCGCTGGTGACCTCCCTTGCGCACCGCCGCCATGATGGCTGCCCACGACTCGACCTGGCCGTTCGCCGCCTCCTCGACGCAGTTGCACTCGTCGCCCGCTGGGCACAGCTGCTCGCCCTGCGCGTGCCACTCGGCGAGGCACGACTCGTGGCTTGCGCATCCACAGCCGAGGCACGGCAAAAATAGCGCGTCGACCGGCTCGTGGCAGAAAACGCAAAGAAGCTGCGCCTGCGTGCGGTGACATCTGTCGCACACGCCGACCGCCCCGCCCAGCCGTGTCGCAAACGCCGTCGTATACTTGAGCGACTCGAGTTGCATCTCGTGGATCCGACAGATGCCTGTGACGTCGAGGCCGCGATCTGACGCAATCAGAGATTGAAGCTGATCCTTGCGCCCAAGAAGAATGGGGGAAGGCCCATGCAGCTGGTGATTAGGCACGCCGTGGTGCGAAGTAAGCGTCGTGTTATCATGGACGCTGAAGGAATCGTGTAGGCTGGTGCGATCTGCTCTGGAGTCAAAGTCCTCCTTGAGCGTGTTGAACTTCATAATCTCGAGCCTCGCGAGCGGTTGGTTCCACATTTGGAGGATCTCAGCGTAGGCATATCGATACACGGCGTACATGTCGCTGCGACCTGGTGTCAGTAGTGGCGTCGACATCCAACCATCGTCGTCGAAAATTGTCTGGTCTTCCATGTGGACCGTCACCCCTATCGGCACTAGCGATGTCGACTCTTCCCTGAAGCCCTCGTCGTCCGATACCGACGTTCGCGCAGTGCCCGTATCTCCCAGAACGGTCGAGCCGCCCCATGTGACATTGGCAATCGCGTTATTGGGCGCGAGCGTGCTTAATATCGTCTCGGCAGGACTTGGTCGCTTTTTGTTCTGGTGTGGCGGTGAAGAGGCCACCGTCATGCCGACCGCGAATGTGCGGGGAAAGTTGATGGCGAAGCTGGAAGTCAGTCCAGAGTTCACCCTGGACACCATGCGACCACTGGGGGAAGTCGAGAGGCTCGGCGCCTGGCTCTGGTTTTGGCTTCGCGGCTGATCCGGGTCGAGGTGTTGCTCTCGACCCTTGGTTGGCGGAGTCTCCCCACAAGAGTACGAATTCGAGCCCGGATCGCCGGCCCAGAGGATGTCCTCCGAACCCTGAGAGCCCGAGTAATGAATAGGTGTGTGGATGGTCCTTGGCGTGGTGATCGCCGAGTTGCTGTGGCTTCGCCCGTTCAATGCCCATAGAGAGGCATCTGTCGGGAAGTAGTCCAATGAAAAGGATGGTGCCTTCATGGGCAGTGGAGTCTCAGGTTGCGTCAGGCGAGATTCAGCGTACGCCACCGGGTCTTCAGCGGACGACTCGCTGAATATGCACGACAGCATGGCCAGCATTTGGATATCGGCCGTCCTTTCGTAAAAGTCGAGGAGCTTGTTGATGAAGTCTTTCGCCAAGGGGTGATTACCCCATTTAACCCGGCCGCTGAGGTTCGTGGTAGGTTGACCCGTGCCGCCTGGCGAAGCGTCACCGCGATGTCGTGCGACTGTGGTTCGCGCAATGACGAGGATGGAATCGTCGCGCTGATCGTGGTCGAGAGGCTCGAGCGGAATATCTCTCCGCAGCAAGAGACCAAGGTAGCGCCATACACTCATGAGATCGACGTGGCCGTACTTCTCGGCCACCTTGGCATTCTGCTCGCACACTTCGGCTCCGTCGCCAAAGATTGCATACTCTCGTGCGAGAGTTCTCTTAGCGGGCAGGATTTCTGAAAGATCATGGAGAGTAATTATGTTCCGAGGTTTGCCCCCGGGTCTTCTCCTTAGCGACCCAGTGCCGGTTCCGGTGCCCACGCCGGTACCTCCGCCGCTGGAGCGCACCGAACGATTCTCGCTCCAAGTCCTCCTGAACCGCTGTCGCGGTTGGTACCACAGATTCATTTTGTGCATGGACGTTGATTCTGAGCCGCTCGAAGAAGACGAGCTTTCAGACTCGTCCGAATCGGACTGCTCCTCCGTCGCAGAGGCCTCGTCGTTGCCATAACGCCGGGGTGGCGAGTCGTGCCCCAGGCGACCAAATGAGGCAAAGACAGGCTCGCCTTTCGGACGCTCCTTCATTGACTCGGGTGGTATGAACATCAAGGCTTTTGCCTTTTCTTCTTTCGTAGGGAAGAAGCACACCAGCCTTCCATCGCTCGCGAAACGGGCACCACAGAATCTGGGCAGAGGCGGGATCACTGGTCGGTTGTTTGGTGCCAGGGTATTGTCGATCTCCGTACTGGCGGTCAGGTCCTGGGACATGGACGCCGAGCCGCCCGCCGGTATGTCGTTATCGCTGTCCTCACTTGAGCTGTCGTCGGCGAGCCCATCCATGGGGTCGTCGAGGTCCTTGACGTTCTTGAAAAACGTCGTGCTGGTCTCTAGATCGACCTCTCCAAGGAGGTAGCTGAAAGCCACGTCGAGACAGTTTTGCTTGCGGTCCAGAAACTGGTGTGCCAGCTGGTGGACTTCGTGTTCGATTCTCCTGTGCGTCTCGGCAGGCATGAAGCTTGTCTTCTCCACAAAGAACTTTGGCGCCCTCGTCTTCGGATAGTTGGTCGGTATGTCAACCTTGACCTTGAGGAAGATGGTCTCCCCATCTCTTCCCCAGGGCCCATTGAGGGATGCATTGAGGGTGAGGGCGTCCCAGTCAATGTGGTCCCATTTGACCTTTGGTAGCTGGGTGCTGACGCGAAGAAACTCATCTTGTATCGTCTCCGGCTCGCCCCATTTATCATCGTCGGGATATCCAGGGCTGAAGACGTTCGGAGGTCTCGCGTCAGGACCGCGTGGCGTGTTGGATGAATGTTTCTTCTTCGTCATGGTGATTCCCTTCATCCAGCCGATGTGGGCCTGGCTTCGATCCATCTTTCGATGTATGCTCTTGGCCTTCATCGACGGGCCTTTCCATCCTAGTTTGCTGTGCACCGAGGAAGATGTCCGCATGCTTATTGTCAAGGCGCTTTGCCGATACTGTGTCCCACCACTTCCTGGACGGGGGTCGCTCATCGTAGCACTTCGGCGGTCGCGGTTCACGATGTCCTCTACTGTCCGGAAAGTCTTGTACGTGGCGCCCTTGCGTGTCAGCGTCAGGTTCTTCTTGGCTGGCATTCCCTTTCTGTAGCCAACCGACTCGAGAGTTGCCGCATCCATCCGTTGTAGTCGCAACTCATTATCCTCTCCCCATGAGACAAGCTGAAAGTCCCTATTGTCGATTCCCTGCTCGCTGATTCCTCCTCTGGTACGCCACAAAAACTCCTTTGCCTTGTGACTCCCGTGTCCAGGGAAGACAGCGACCGGTTCCGTGGCTGCGTCCGTTGGCGCACTGGGGTTCTGGTGCGCTTTGTATAGATAAAGGTCGCCCGGATCGTTCTGCGGCATGGCGAGCACGCCCTCGCCAAAGGGCACATGACGGGCCCTCCACACGGGAAACTCGGTTCGAATGACCCGTTCGGGGTTGTCATCGTCATTGGCGTAGTCCCAAAATTTGATGCTCTTATCTAGTGAGCAGGTCACGAGACTGGTTGATCTCGTGCGGTTCCAGTCGAGGCCGTAGATCTTAGAGGTATGGGCGCTGATCGACTTTAAAGGCACGTAGGATTTGCGCTCGTCCCAGATGTGCAGCCAGCGGTCGTGGGATGAGGCAAGGATGTGCGGGTTCTGTCGGTTGTACTTGACCTGGGTGGCGCCGGCAAACCAGTCACAGAAGGTCAAGACTGGCTGTCTCGGGCGACGTAGATCCCAGCAGTGTACATAGCCGTCGACGGCGCATGTGGCCAGCAGATCCGGATGATACGCAGAGAAGTTGATATCGGTGATGGCGCGGCTGTGGCCCTGGAGCGAATGCTCGATCGCACCGGAGCTCGAGTCGTCCCTGAGGTTCAGATTCCACACCAATGCACGATGGTTCGCCGTGGAGACAACCCAGTAGTCGCGAGCCGCAAACGGTGACCACTGGACGTCAGTGACCAGCCACGGCAACCCATGACTGCTGAGGCGACGAGGAGGATTGTAGGGTGAATCCAGATCAATGATGGCCAAACCTTCGGGTCTAGAACAGCGATTAGTGACTGCCACCTCGGTCCATTCAGCCGTGATGATGAACTCACGAGGCCAGTGCGACATCTCGGCCAGAGGGGGAGATGGTCGCAGAGCCTACAAGCCCCTCGACGTGTATGGTGCCATCGGAATCGAAGCTCTCGCTATCGAAGGCTGACTTGATCGGCTTGCCCTTCTTCGGAGCGTCAATGTGATCGAACGAGGGCATGTTGGCGAGGCTCAGGGAAGAGTGAGCAACGTGTTTCGCATCATGGCAGTGAACCAGGGTTCGAAGCTGATGAATCAGGCCTGAGACGCCGGAAGCTGCTGCGTTCAGAGGATCTCGGTCTGCAGCCGTGACATGAGTTGCGATGGAAAGCTCGCGACCGGCTTTGTGCGTGGTCAATGCAAGTAATGCTTGCTGTTGAAGGTGAACATGACAAGCAGTTGAGGTGAGACCTTCCGACGGGATCGTCACGCGTCAGAGTAGAAGGTCCCTTGACATGAAGATGCGTGGTAAGAGCGGTTGTACCATGGCACCAGATTCAGGCGCAGAAGTACTTAAGAGCCTAGCGCCTCCAGCCAACCACAAGTCGCCTGTTGTTCGGGGTGCACAGACCAGCTACAGGTCAAGGCACCTTGTCGTCCCTGCAAGACCTCCCAGTTCCTATCGTATCGGGCAGCGAGGTGAGGCGAATGCTCTTTTCCTGCGAGTGCCGCAGCGACACAAGGCGGGGCATCCATCTATCTGTCATTCCCTCCTCCTCCCCCACTGGCACCTCGCTCACATATTCCAGCACCACGCAACTCGCCTCGCCGACCTGCTTCTTGACGAACGATAGCATATTACCTGACAAGCGGCGTACCACGGCTGTGTCTCGACATTCTTTTCCACACATCTTTGAAGACTACGCCAACGTTCCCTTTGCTCGACGGCCTGCTCTCCGACGTCAGCGCATAGGACTTGCCCCTCCCCCACCTCGCCTGACCGGCTACCACCTTGACACACCGCACCCGTGCGCGCGCATCGAACGAACCTTCTTCCCATACCCCGAGGTGCAACCGTTTACAGACCTTTTCGAGATACACATCATGTCTTTGCCGAAGCGTATCGTCAAGGAGACCGAGCGCCTCATGGCGGAGCCGTATGCGCCCACTGCTGCTGCGTGCGTTCGAGCGAAAGCGACTGTAGACTGACAAGGTGCCTCGCAGGGTTCCCGGCATCAGCGCTGTCCCCCACGAGGACAACCTCCGCTACTTCGACGTCGAGATCCACGGTCCCACGCAGTCTCCGTACGAAGGTGCGTTTGCGCGAGACCCCTCTCTCCTCCCTGCATGCCAGTCTTCCTGCCGCGATGGCTAACTCGTGCATCAACAACCCCGCAGGCGGCATCTTCAAGCTCGAGCTTTTCCTTCCCGACGACTACCCGATGACGCCCCCCAAGATTCGCTTCCTCACCAAGATCTTCCATCCCAATGTTGACAAGCTCGGCCGCATCTGTCTCGACGTCCTCAAGAGTATGCCCACCAACCCCCCTGCAAAGACCCAATCACTTGCTAACCCTCTCTCCTCGCAAAGACAACTGGTCCCCCGCCCTCCAGATCCGTACGATCCTCCTGTCCATCCAGGCGCTCCTCGGCGCGCCCAACCCCGACGACCCCCTCGCCGCCGATGTGGCCAAGAGCTGGAAGGAGGACGAGCAGGCCGCGATAGCCACGGCGAAGGAGTGGACGGCAAAGTATGCCAAGGCTTAAAGGCTGGGAAACGAGTCACCGGCGAGGCGGAGGGTATTCACATGTTGAAACGACGTCACGAACAGGAGAGGGGGAGAGGAGGACAGATGCCTTTTGGGGCGTCTCCGGAATTGAAGAAGACAGCAGTTTTTTTTTAAGGTTCCTTCAGCCATGGTATCTCTTTCGTCAGGAATCCAGTTCCTTGCACTTTTTCTTCTTCTCTGGGTTCACTTTGCGCAAACGAGCTCGGCATTGGTCACATGCTGTGATTTGTGGCATATGTGACTGCAGTTGCAAATCGTGCCTTTCCAGAAGGATGCATCCAGCAGGGGGCCTGACAGCTCATGATTTGGGGGGTGCAGCGCTTGATGCAGTGAAATGGACTACTGGCCGCGCCTTGGCAACGAGGAGGGTCGGCCAGTGACCGTTGGGCCGTTGGAAAATGTGCATGACAGGACAAGCCGGGGAGAGCAAGCCGAGATTTTGGTCCCCTTTACCCTAAATGAAGGATGGCAAGGTCGCCCGAATCATGGAAAAGAAGGGGGGCTATGCTTTACCCTAACACCGCGCGCCGGACCCAATGATCAGGACATGTAAGGGGGCGTTTGCACAGCGAAACAGCTATCGTCACGACTCGCCTGTAAATAACACAAGCGGCCAAGGTTGAGATGCCGCACGAAGTACGGCTGGGCCCGAATGACGGTAAGCCTAGTTCCCGCCACTCATCCCCCCAACGGCTCGGTTCGATCGCCACGGCTGATTCTCCCTCCCTTTCGGCGCACGGAGGGCGTCGCGACGTTGGGAAGGTCCTCGCGGAAAGAATACCGGCAAATGGGTGCGGGTAATTAAACAGAGTCACACGTCCCGCCATGTTTCTTGGAGTGTTGTACATACATCTAGTTGGGACTGTAGGTGAGTAGTCTGTGTAGGTGCTGTTCAGTCAGTGCCTTGTGCTGCACGCAGCCAGCCCTACAAAGGCGTTCATGGCACTGCAGGCGATGCCGCATCGGGGAGTTCGATCGAGTTTCTGATGTGCTCGCGACGACACCCATGTGAAGAATGCTCGCCACGTCATGAAGCAACAGAGATGATCAAGCTGCGAAAGGTTGCGAACTATGTCTCGGGCTCTCAACCCAGCAATCCGAGGGCAGTGTCTCCGATTGCTCTTGTCTGTTTGTCTCGGGGGCAAGGCTCAACCCAGCCATGATCCGAGGGTGGCGGGTTTCCAGAAGCCGATGCAAGGGCCGTAGGCTGAAGTGACCCAATGGCGTTCCGCGAGGGTTTCTGTACTAACGCAGGTTCGCGGCACCAGTGATTGCCTGCATGCATGCTAGGTAACGAGAGACGGGGAATAGGCCTGGTGGCAATGGGGTTTGGCACGGGGGTCGCGTCGAGATGGCATTCTGGGCATCGCGACGTCTCGTGTGATGAAGGGCACTGGGGATAATTCTCTCGGCGTGAAATAGCGCCGACATGTCAGTTGTAGCACAGCGGCCGAGCGTGAAAACAAGCAAGCAAGTAAGCAAGCAATGAGGGGCTGCCACGATTCATACGTCACGCCAGGATGTCGAGAAAAGAAAGCACGACGCTCGTGAGCTGTCTTTGACAGATGGGCCGAATCGCATTGGCTCGGGCGGATGACAGACGCCATCAGGAAGCTCTTAGCTTCTTGGGTGAAGCTCGAGCGCGCGCACGAGCGCAATCGTCCATCCCCGCCCAGGCCCCCTCTCTCCCCCCCCAGGCTCAGAGCTCTCGTCAACATTGGTGCCTAACGGGTGAGCTCGTGGCATCGGGTCATTTTTTTTTCGCATTAGCTTCATCCGGAGCCTTACCGGCCCGGTCATGTTCCTACCCAAATGGCTGTAGTCGACTGCCAGTGGAGGCGTTAAAGGGTGAGATAGGACCAGCCACAGGAGAGGAAGAAGAAGGGGAGGAATGAGGAGGAGGAGGAGAAGGACAAAAGAGACCCGCTATTTTGGTTTCCGTCCCTTCAGCCCAGTCCCAGAACAGACGTCTGCCGGGGACGTGTTTGCCTCTTCTGCGTGTGAAGGGGAGCCAGAGAGGGGAAGGGCGAGGGCAGCACGAGGAGCACGAGGAGCAAGAAGGAGCTAGGTAGGTGCGAGGAGCTAGAAGGGAGGAGCTAGAGGGGACGAGCTAGGAGCTAGGAACAGGCAGGAGCAGATCCGAAAGAATACAGCGACCGACCCAGGGCCCTGAACGAACTTATTAACTCGATCGTCGGCCACAGCAGACACCCCCAGCCCCAATTCTGTCCAAACATCTTCATCATCCTGTTCTGCGACCCCTTTTTGCGTTCCTACAATCCCAAGCCTGTCCAATTGCGAACCTCGGTGCGGCGACAGGGTACAAGGACAAGAATAGTTTGATTCGACACTCGACTCGCTCAATTGCAACCGCGGCGACACATATTTGTCTGGCAATTGAAGCAAATAGAGCTCCCCCATCCAAGGGCTCCCCCGACTGACCCATTTCGCCGCATTGATAGCGTCTTTCAATTCGTTGCTGCTCTCTCGGTGGCTCTGGGCAACCAAGATCTCGTACCCACCTCGCCCGCAGTCGTCTCACTCGTCCCAGTTGACCTGAGCACCTTGACCCGGACAACGGCCCCGAGGACCCTGCTGCCAGCGTTGCGAATCGCCAACCAACCGTACTGCTCGGCTGTCTGCGACCTGCGTTGCGTTGTGACCTCAGACCCCAGCACGTCGCCTGCCTGCCTGCCCGTCTGTCGATTGCGATTACGCCACCCTTGTCCTGTGCCCCCTTCTTCGTCCTCCGCAGGGGCCCAGCATCAGAAGCAGAAGTACCTCCCTCCCAAGCCACGCAGAATTCGATTCGGCTCCAATTTCGCTCGGACTCCTCCTTTCTCCAGACCAGAGAGACACGACATCTGACATTTCGGTCGCTGTCGAAACGAAACACCCGCTCGCCCGTCATCGAACCCTTCTGTTCCACCTTTGAACAGGCGTCCATCCCGCGCCGCCGCATTCGCTTCGCCTCGCTTCACCACACAGCACGCCTCACCTGCTGTTGTTGTTCCCACAGACGCGGCGAACGGCCCTGACGTTGGACGGATCGATCCGCACTCCCGGCTCTGCTCCCTCGCGCGCTCAGACCCTTTTGCCTCCTTCCCCCTTCCTACTTACGTCCTGCGAGCCAAACTTTCCCTCCTCTGCACGATCAACCTTTTTGTCGAAGACACATCTCGATCCCACCCGTCACAATGCCGTCAGCTTCGTCCGCCTCGAAGCGCTTTGAGCTTCCCCAACTCAACTTTAACTTCGCCTCGCTGACCGAAGGCACCAACATTCCGCCGCCTCCCGACAGCCCTGTCAAGGAGGTGCCCACGCCACCCCAGACGCCGCCTGTCGATGCCAAGCAGGGCGAGAGCAAGCAGATCAAGCCCATCGACACTGCCGCTGCCGCTGCCTCGCCTGCCACAACTGCCACTGCCGGTACGAAACGACCAGCTGATGAGTCGCCTCTCTCTCCGGCCCCTTCGAGCCGAGCGGGAAGCATCCGCCGGCTCTTCAGCCGCAATTTACTGAACAATGCGTATGCAGAAGGCGAGACCCAATCGAACGGAAACGCACACGGTAATGGCCACGCCACCGCGGTGCCGGCCCGGCCCATGAGCCGCAGCAACGGCAGCATCTTTGACGAGAAGAAGGCCAAGCGCGGCAGTGGATTCTTCCGGCGATTGAGGACCAGCGAGTCCCCCGTCACCGTGAAACGATCTCCGTCCGTCTATGAGCAGCCCAACAACAGCCAGAGCCGGCCCGAGATTCGCGGACCTCCGCCACCCATGATCCCTGAGCTCAGCGCTCTCGAATCAAAGGTCGACGTGAACGATGGCGGAAGCCTCGGGTCCGACCTCTTCAAGAACATCAAGTAGATTTCTTTCCTCTGTGGCATGTGTTGCAGCATGCATGATTCGCTCCGCTTCCATTGTATCGCGGCGAGGGCGTCGCAACCCCAGCATTATTAATTACCAGTGTTGGAACCCTGGCTCGTCGTGCAACCGGCACCCCCCCTCCGGCTGCCACCACGGCGCGTGTACGAGCGAACGACAGAATCCGAGCGAACGCCCAACACGATCTTCTATCATAGTTGTCTGGAAACACGAACACACCCCCATTGACCCTTCTTCATCGCAGTGAGTTGAGGCCGGAGCTGGGGGAGAAGGAGAGGGAATCAAAGGTGGCAGCAGAGCAGGGCTGGCAGTTGCGTGAGGAGGACTACGACACACATTAAGACACCAACAAGAACAAGAACAAAGCCGAAGGCGGAGACCAAGGCAGACCCGGGGAGAAAGACGGAGGAGGAGGAGGAGGAGGAGGAGGAGAGCGGGAGAGAGAGAGAGAGAGAGATTCAAGATACCCAGCTCAATCCGGGCTCATTCTGACACACGACGTCTTCCTTTTGACACATTTATTTATTCCCCCTTCATGTCTCTTACCTTACCTTATTCCTATCTGCTGCCATTGCCTCATCATGTTTCCTTGCTCTACTTCTCGTTCTTGAAACCATCAAGCCATCTCTGGTCGGGATGGCCGCGTATGGGTCTCATTCGTGTCTTATCATGTATGTTCGCCACATGTTGCTGAAAGCGCGCGTTGGTGCTCTCTGGTCTTGTGTGTGTGTGTGTGTGTTCTGTCCATACTACATGTACATGGTCCATTGGGCTACCGCATACGGGCTGCATGGCTGGGTTGCTTGCTTCTGGCAGTCGATCCATAGCATCCAAACACTGCCATGTCAAAACTTGATAAAAGAAATACGCCCATGACCAGCCGAATGTTGGGTCGCCATCTTGTCTGTCTCTCTCTCCTATCGCTGCACCGTTGCCATGGTACGGGCTCCACGGTTGCAGTGGAGTTCTGTCCGCCCCCCCCTCCCCCCGGCTCAGGGGGATACAGGGGTCACCTCGGATGCGTCGTGCTTTAGCCTTACATCAGCAGCTGGGTCGTGCTTGTCATCCAATCGGCACGAGGATTGAACTCTGGGGTGCAGTGTGGCTGGCGAACGAAGCGAAGCCTCTTTTCGTTGCACAGCCGCACCACGGCATCTCGCACTGCAGCTCTGTGTGGTGCATGCCAGGTGTGTGCCAGGGTATGCCAGGTGCGTGCCGGGTGCGCGCCAGGTGCGAGGGGCTGTCCGTTCGACCGACAGCCAACCGAACGACCGACCTAAACCGACGTCATCCTTGCCGAAGCTCTCTCACGACTTCTTCTGCTCCGAAGCTTCGAAAGCTCGTGTCGTATGGTGTGCGTAGCCATCGAACAAACGTCCTTTCCACCAGACATTGACGAAGAACACACACAATGGCCACGCTCCGAGCTTCAAGGCTACGGCCCTTGTCGTCAGCATTGCGACCGGCCATGTCATCACAGACGCCATGCGCAGCCAACCTCTCTCGAATAGCAGTCAGGCACAAGTCGGGACCCTACGGCTACACCCAGGCCAAGGCCCTCGTCTTCTCCAAAGAGGGCGACCCTTCTGACGTTCTCTCGTACGCTTTTCCCTGCTTGCTTGCCTGCCCCTGCCCTCCCACGAGACGGCGTGCGCTGACACTTGACAAAGCCTCCACACACACTCCATCTCGCCCTCGCTGCCTGCGGGCTCTGTCCTCCTGCGTGCCCTGGCGGCGCCCATCAACCCGGCCGACATCAACACGATCCAGGGCACGTACGGCGCCAAGCCGCCCTTCACAACCCTCATCGGCACCGCCGAGCCGTCGGCCATCCCCGGCAACGAGGGCGTCTTCGAGGTCGCGGCCTGCGGGTCGCCGAACATGGACCTGAAGCGCGGCGACTGGGTCCTGCCCTTTGCCCCCTCCTTCGGCACGTGGCAGACGCACACCATCGCCGACGCCGCCGCCGTGCACAAGATTGACAAGACGGGCCTGACGCCCGTCCAGGCCGCCACGGTCCTCGTCAACCCCAGCACGGCCTACCGCATCTTGCGGTCCTACGGCCCCGGCGAGGGCGTGCGGCCCGACGGCCTCGGCGCCATGACGCCCCTGGCCCCCGGCAGCGGCGCCTGGTTCATCCAGAACGGCGCCAACTCGGGCGTCGGCCGCGCCGCCATCCAGCTCGGCCGCCTCTGGGGCCTGCGCAGCATCAACGTCGTGCGCGACCGCGCGACGCCCGCCGCGACGGCCGCCCTGCGCGCCGAGCTCGAGGCCCTCGGCGCCGACGTCGTCGTGCCCGAGTCGGAGTTCCTGGCCCGCGGCTGGCGCGACCGCCTCGCCGACCTGACGCGCGGCGGCCGCGACCCCGTCGGCCTCGCCCTCAACTGCGTCGGCGGCAAGAGCGCCACGGCCCTCGCGCGCTCGCTCGCCGAGGCCGGCACCCTCGTCTCCTACGGCGGCATGGCGCGCCAGCCCGTCGCCCTGCCGACCGGCCTGCTCATCTTCCAGGACCTGCGCTTCGTCGGCTTCTGGCTGAGCAGGTGGAACGACCGCGACGTCCAGGGCCGCCGCTTCGCCGTCGAGGACCTGCTCGGCATGATCCGTGAGGGCCGCTTCAAGGACGTGCCCGTCGACGAGGTCCCCTGGAGCTGGGACACCAAGGAGGACGCCCTCAAGGACGCCGTCGCCGGCACGCTGTCTGGCTACAGGAAGGGCAAGGGCGTTTTCGTCTTTGGCGAGACGTAGGCATCGGCATCAAGATAAGACAACAGTCAACATGCCGAAGAAAGTGTAAAATACAGTAAACAATTCAATTAGAAATGGTCTCCATGGGTCGCTGGCGTCAGGCAGCTTGCCCGGCTCGCGGCATCATGGGTTTGGAGCATAACCTTGTCCTACCTACAAAATTCCGCGCCACACCGGCCTAATTACGGAACGCCTGCACGAGCTCGTGCAGCTTGTCGATGACCACGGGCGCAATGGCGCCCAGAGTATCTTCAATGACGCGGTCAAAGTACCGAATAGCCTCCTCCTCGCTGAGCTCAAGGTGGAACCTCTCCCGAACCTTGAGCACCGCCTTGTCCGGCTCGAACCTGATGTCAGGAATGTTGGCATCAACCATGAGGCTAAACAAGTTCAGGATGAGGTTGGAAGACTTGCGAAGCGCCGCATAGGCCAGGAAGCAGTACTGCTTGAACTGTTTGAACTGGTCCGAGTTGACGCCACCCATGCAGTCGACCATTTCCTTCGACAGCTTCATGACTGGCGCGAACGGCTTCGGATCGCGTCCGAGGATGAACCCAAAGTCGGCGTGGAAAAAGTGTCCATCGGGGGCCAACAAAAGGTTGTCGAGGTGGCGATCGCCAACACCCAGAATGTACGTAATCACACAATAACCAGCACAGGACTTGACGTACGTGTCGAGCGTCTCCTGGCGTAGCCCGAGCGGCTGGCGGTCGTCGGGGTTGTTCGACTTGAGGTACGCCAGGGCGGGGTTGCTCTTGTACTTGGATGCAATGCTCTGGAAGCTGACTGAAGGCACAAATTGGGAGGCGCCGGCGCTCGTGCTTGTGGCCAGAATCTTGTAGGGCGATAATTTCAAGTCTAGATTCTCCTTTTGGAGCAACTGGTCCATGAGTGTAATGATTTGAATGACCAGTTGGTCCTGTCGCAGATCGTCTCCCATTTTGAAGATGATGGGATACTTCTTTCCCGTCGATGTCCTGAACGTGACCTTGATGGGACAGAGCGACGACTTGAAGACCGCAGTCTCTTCTGGAATGACACCGGTAATCTCGACCGATGGGTCAAGAGGAACGGGCAGCGGCGGGTCTATGGTGGCAATCTCGTTTTTGGGGTCCGCAAGGAAGTGTTTGACGCGCTCCGTCCTTCTTGCGATGGACTCGGAGGACATCTTGACTTCGCCTGAAATCTTGGAAAGGATGGCAACAAGTTCCGCTTGTCGCAGTAATGTCTTTCGCGACGCCGCCCCATCGGGTCTCTTGACCAACTCGGTCATGAAGTCATAAGCGACTTTGCGGTACATATCGCGGGTCTCCGGTCCTTGCTCGGGGCTATTGTCGTCGCACTCGACCATCAGGTACCAGTGGAAGTAGTTGCCAAGCATGAAATTGGCGGCGGCCCGGGAGATCAGGAAAGCAGCCAAGGATGAGTCTTGCGTGGCATCCTGGGCAGAGTTGGCCGAGATGTGCTCGTACTTGAGCGCCTGTACCAGCTGCAGCAGGTAGAGCAAAAGTTCGCGATCGTCTGCTTGGCGCAGCCGTTTGACAGCGTATGCACGAACAATCTGACTGTCGAAAGTAGGTCCCAGAAGCTCCAGGGCATCGTCCACATCGATCTCGATCCACCGCCCTAACACCTGGGCCGCTTGCTTGGATTCGCTCTGGTCCTGCCAGTTGACCGACTTGACAAACTTAGTGATTGCCCTCTTGTCCCTGGTCAGATGGTACCGGAACTTCCAGACCAGATCCTTCTCTTCCGTGGTGAGAACGTGAGTCGGCGAATATGACATGATGACGTTGAGCTCGTCGCGAACTTTGGCATTAGGCTTCAAGTCTTTGTCGAGAACGCCGTGTCGGTGCTGACTGCGGACGAGTCGTCGGTGCTTCGTCTCTGCGGGGTTGTCTTTGGCGCCAACCTCAGGGTCATATACCATGATCAACCTACTGCTAAAGCCTGCTGCGGAATCTCCGAGACCGTTGATACCCGGGCCGAACTGAACCTCCGGTACAGGTTTTAGAGACGCATTTGACTGTGAGCCAGACATGTTCTGCAGTGATGATATCGGCGGCGGCGGATACTCCAAGTCTGCAAACACAACCGGAAAATCAAATCGGGGCAGCTCAACGTTAAGCTGGAATTTGGATTGCACCCTGGCATCGTCGTCTGCTGTATGGTCGTCCTCTTGGCCATCAGTGGACAGTTCGCTGATCGCAGCCGCTCTCTGGCGTTGTCCTGCTCTGAGAGAGTCTTTTGCCGACTGCAGGCCCCTCTTCTCGAACCCGCGGAAGACGAGTTGGTCGAGCCAGTCCACTCTAGGGATTTCGCCCATCTCGTGCTTCTTGAACAGTTTCTCCATGCGTTCAAGTTCCTCTGCATCTGTATCAACAGCAGGCTTTACACCTCTCTTTGAAGCCCCCTTCTTCCTTGCTGTTGCTGGCGTCGTCGTGTTGTCATGGCCGTCGGCCTGTCTGTGGCGGTGTATGTGGCATTTTTGGCGACCCTTTTGGACCTGGTTATCGCGGTCGAAGAGTGGAAGTGTCGTGCCGCCGAAAGGTATCGCATGGCCTTGCGCCTCTCTGCCGCCTGCAGGAGAGAGGTCCCAAAGAGTGATAGCCAAACATGAGTTGAGGGGAAGGGTCGAGTATTCGATGGGCAGCGTGAGCCATTCGTTCCACCTGGGATCTTCACGTCAGCGGGTACTTCGAGCTCACTTGCTGAGCCGTGCCTACCTTCTTTCAGTACGGAAAGACTTGTAAGCAGTCTGTACAGGGACTGTCAAGGGCTTCGAGCCGGCCCAGACTTGGACGGTGACGTAGAGATCAGAGTGCGAGCTATATCGTCAGCCAGGCTGCAGCGACCATCAGCGCAGTAGGCGGGGCCCCAAACCTACCTAGTATTAGAGCCAACATGTCTGAGTTCAGCCCTTTCGAGCAAGGCGGACGGCAGCAGAGGGGTCTCATCGCCCTCCAAGTTGATCCTAGAGAGGTCAGTGAACGGTCAGCTAAGGCTGGTAGAGTCGGAGCTTACACTCGGATGCTGACTGGGTAGTTCAGCGAGTCTGAAGTCGCGAAAGAGAAAGAATCCATATCACCCGAGAGCCCCCATGGCAGGTTCAGATGTTGGTGTTGGACTAGGTGTGGTAGTATCGACTCCTTGGAGGGCGCGCGGTCACTGAATACGTGGGATGCAAGGCACGTACACCACGAGCACACATCAGGCGGGCGTCACTGATAAGATAAGAGCTCGCGACCGTACATGTGCCGGTACCTCTGTTGTACTTGACGGATGCGCGGACGCCAGCATCACAATGGTGCCCGTCTTCGCTTGCGCTTTGTTCCTTTCTATGAGATCGGCTACGTGTTCGCCTCGGAAGACTAATAAAGCTGCAAAATCACGGTCAAGGGCTTCAGAGAGCAGTTTCCCAAGTCAGACACCTCATTGTCATTACCGAAACCCAGGGTGGAGAGGTACCCAGTCCGCCTTGCAGGTTAAGTACCCCGCGCGCCGGGGCGCATACCTGCCTTGCCTGCCTGTGAGCGAGCCTGAGGAGGCCCCACCAACTTTAATGGCTCCTGTGGATGCGGTTTGCCCGTCGCGTCTCCCCACGAGCGTTCAAGTCTCGACGCGACGCCGAAAGTCATCGGTGCGCTTCAACTCTTCGGCACCACCAAACAGCTAGCCCGAGAAGCCATCGCATGGCAGCCGTACGCTATCCGCGAAAAGCCTTACGACTCAATCTGCAGGCTTGATAAGGCACGCGCCTCACCACCATGCCTGTGAGCGCATCATCTTCAGGGGGCTCGTCCTCGCCAGCCGAATCCGAAAATGAAGGCACGTCCAGCAACCGGGAGCACTCGCTCGCCCTCAGAGATCGCCGGAATGGCAAGAGGAAACGCGCCGATACTGCGCATGGGGCAGCAAGACGTAGGCGCTCTTCGTCTTCTGACGACGACGACGACGACGACGACGAGAACGACCCCGACATGTACGATCCGGACCAGCCGATGGAGGACCGACGGCGCATTCAGAGAGGGTTTCGCGATCTCCAGAAGAATTTGAACGAGAACATGGAGGAATACATGCAGCCCAACTCGAAAGGCCTGCTCGAGACTCTGAGGCGCGCCCAGCAACTCTCCAGCGACGTGAAGCAGACGAATGAGGCGACCATAGACGCGCGGCTCCTGGTGAGCACAATCGACCTTTCCTATCGCAAGACGATGCGCATGGTCCAGGGCAACACCTCACAAGGCGTCGACATTGACGAGTTTGTGTCCAAATGTATAACGTACATGCGACACGGTGGGGGTATCGCCGACGACAACGCGCCAGCTCTGTCGAGCACGCAGCGCCAACGACGGAGGAGGGGACAGGACGGGGATGACGATGAAAACGACGAAATGCTGAATTGGCCTCACCTTGGTCGCTTTGCGTGCCTGCAACACAACCGACGGCCCGCGCTGTCCGGCTTCCTGGTCGGACCTCTGTCGGTGGAGAAGAAGGTCCGCAAAATCACCAAGCGGACAGCACGGTTCCGCAGAGAGGATCTTGCCGAGACCAGACCAGAGGTGTTGAACGTGGACGAGCTGTCCAAGAAGGAGAACGATCTCACCTCAATCTGTGCCAAGATACTGAAACAACTGAGGGAGGTTCAGATGGACGCGCAACAGAGGTTGTCGGAGATCTTCGAAGCAAGGCAGAATATGCAGCAGAGCGACATGATGAAGATCATGCACGAGCACGGCTTGCGTGACACGGGCGGCGTGGATCTGTTGAGGTTTGTCGTCAACCCCATGTCTTTTGGCCAGACGGTCGAAAACATGTTTTACGTCAGCTTCCTCATCCGCGATGGCAAGGTCAACGTAGAGTTTGATCAGAATGAACTCCCATCATTGAGTATGTTCTGTGCACTGTATACAGCATGAAACCATGAAGCTGACTTGGTGCAGGCCCCGTCGACGCAGGCGATGCAGAAGGCGGCGCAAAAACCGGTGCTATGAAGCACCAAGCTATCTTCTCCATGGACATGAAGACCTGGCGAGACATCATCGACACCTTTCAGATTACGACGCCAATGATTGAGCACCGGCAGGAGAGTTCTCAACAAGGACCTGGTGCAAGGGGCTGGTACAGCTAACCTCGGCTGAACGTGCATCATTTTCACGGCGTTATGGCAGCGATACCTTTGTGCAATGGAAGTTCTGGCTTTGAATACCCTAGAAATTATGCTGTCATCAAGTGTCACGAACCCCGAGTACTTCTCACAGAGGAGTCTATCCATTCATCCACGGCGTCGCAATGCATCAGCGAGTTGTATAGAACTGATACCTGTAACGCTCCATGCTACTGTGTTATGGCAGACCGGTTTGCATTCTGTTACTCGAGATTCAAGGAGTGTGTGGCGCATATTCCCTTGTCCATGTTCATGTCGTGCGTGTTCCGCCAGGATTGACTCCACAGTCGGTTTCCAGCAGCCAACGACCATGGCCTCTGGGCATGTCGCCAGCGAGAGCATCGAGTCCGTCAAAGATGTCAAATCATATTCTTTGAGGCTTTGTTCGACTGCCATGCTCATTGCTTTCCATGGACTCGCCTTGACAGGTGTGGCACGCAACGCTCTTTGTTCTCCTTGTCCGGACGAATACATCCGAATTTAGTGGCTCTCGAGAATGGGAGCTCTCATGACAGGTAGGGAAACTAAGATGGACAGAACTGCGGAAAGCAAATTGTTCTTTGTGATGAGAAACATGTCTTATACACCGTTGCCGAGATGGTCATGCAGCTGCCCTCTGAATCCCTTGATCACAATTCCATACCAACCATTTTTGCCGTTTGAAACCATCAACTATTAGTCCTCCTTTACTTTGAGATAGTTTACCGCCAAAACGCCCACCAAAAAGAGAACTCAATTACCATGAGTGAGAAAGATGAGGACAAGGCTGCCGAGGGCCGTGTCGGAGACGGTTTAGCCAGCAGCTCGTCTCCCGAAAGCCAAAAGCGCTCGCCAGGCCAATCAAGACGTAAGCCCCTGCCCGGCATTTTTACGCAACGAGCCCCGAGCTTCTCCAGCCGCGCCACCGGAACGCCTCTTGAGAGCGGGATCGGCCGGCGAAGCATGGCCGTCGATTCTCCGTTTGGCCGGCTTCCCCTAACGGCGGCCAGAGGCACGCCGAGCCATACGTTCATGTTCGGCGGCTACAGCGGGCTCGAGGAGATGCGGGAGGCGCTGGAGCGACAGGCGAGTATCATTGACAGGATGATTGTCGCCGAAAAGGAGGTCGCTGCCGAGGCCGAAGACGCCAGGAAAGCCCGCATTGAGGCTGAGCTCGCGGCAGAGGAAATGGAGCGACGGGTGGAAAGCCTGACCAAGCAGCTCAGTATCAGCCAAAATGATCGGACGACTGCCCCTAGCGGACCAGTCAGCGAGAAGCTGACGCCCACACAGCGGGAGAAGGCTCTGTGGGAGGAACTTGTGGAGGCAAATACAAAGGTCTCGAGTCTCGAGGCCAAGGTGTTGGAGTCGAACGAATCAGCCTGTCGCGCAGAGAAGTTCCTCGGAGAGACCGAGAGCAGGCTGGCAGTGGTTGAGGAACAGCATGAACGCGACAGGGAATCTTGGAGATCAATGTCGTATAGAAAGAAGTCCTACGCCGATGAAACCCAGACGCACAGAGGAAAGGGGAAAGATGGTTCAAGCGATAGCAAGGCATCCACAAAGTCCGACTCCACGAAACATGCAAGCGACTCGGGAGATGAGAGGAGGAAGAGACCGCCTCCTTCGACTACTGATACGTCGTCCAATTGCCCCATCTATGAGGAAGAGGATGTGACGGGTGAAGTGCACCTGGAGACCTCCGGTTCGGAGGACGATTACCCAGACGACAAGATAATGCGCGGCCATACACACGTCGGCTGGAGCGAATCAGTCAGTATGCCTCGGGCTGACTGGGAAGCCGTGCTGGACGAATACTCAAGGTTGCAGAATATGAAGGAGATCTTTCAATTTGGCGCTGCAGCACAAGATTCACTTCGTGCGGCCGCTGATGCCGGCCGAGAGAGTGAGTTGCTCGAGATCAGTGATCTCGAGGCTATCTTGCAGGAGAGTTTCGATCCGTGGGCGCAGGAGGAGAATGAAAAGGAACAGGAGGCCGACGACTCAGTAAGTCCTCGGAGTAGGCCGAATAGGCATCCCTTGGTGCTGACCAGCGTGAAGTTCTCAGACAAGGCAACAGTGAAGGACGACGGACAGCATAGTCCAACACGGACCGAGGAGTGGGACCAGGAGGTGGCCAAATTGGTGAGGGCTGTACCTTGTTGTTGATGATACAGTAACAGATGCTAACCAAGAGCTCTCAGCAATCTGAACTTATTAAAATCGAGAGGGAAAAGTCGACTCTCGGCAAGCAGTTGGCAAGCGCTGGGTCAATGATCGAGGGAATGAAGCGCAACTCGAACGAGCGTACAGTCAATGCAGACGCCACCAACAAGCAGTTTCAACATATCGACAAGGCCCTCAAAGAAAAACATCAAAGGCAAGCAGCCCTCAGTAGAGCATATGAGGCGAGTTCGGAAAAAGAACGTATCGACGAGTTACGCGAATCGTTGGCTTCCAGCGCCAAGGTATACAGGGAAGCTTTAACAAGACTGCCTGATGTACCTGGCCGAAGATTGGTTAAGGAGCACGACATGTGCCAGGAACAGGCATCTGCACTGGAGCAACGACTGGGCAAGCTCATGACGCAAATGGCCGATAAGTCAAAGGAAATGGGGACGCAACTCACCAAGCTCACCTCCGAGGCGAACGAGCTTGAGATTGCGCTTTTCCAGGCCGAAGATCGATACGAAGTGGTACAAGAACCGCTCCGAAAACGGCTTCAGCAAATCAAGCGTGAGCTCGAAGAAGCACAAGAAGCCGTTGCCGCGGCGATCCAAGACCTCTATCATGAGACGCATCAATTGCATGGACACAAGAACGAAAGGGGGAATGATGAGGAGAAGGACAGAGAGGGGGTGCTCGACCAGCCACATGTCAGAAAGCTTATCAAGTGGGTTAAAAGCCTTGAACACGAGTTAAGGCAGGCCAAGGGGAACCATGATGAACTGGAAGTTCGCGTTGCAAGGCTTGAGGCGTGGCAGAAGACAACTGCAACAAGGCTTCATGCCACAACAGGGGATCTGAAAGGTGTCAAGCAGGGACAGGACGGCGTCCAGGAGAACTTTGAGGGCGCGCCCGAGGGGCCCAAGACAAACGAGCCGGGGCCGTGGCGGTCCTTGTCAGGCCTGGAATCGACCCTTCGCAGCAACGTCTCGGCCTGGAGGCGTCTGTTGAGTTTTGTGTGGGCAGGCTTTCTTTATCTCGGGATCTTGATGCATGACTTGGTTTTGGGAACGAATCAGCGAGTGGCGGCATGGTCCAAGATGATATCTCCGACGAAGCTGATGCAGAGGGGACGACCATTTCGGTGGCCGCAGCTTCAAGCAAGCGACCTGGTCGTTGTGCTATTCCATGTGACTGTATGGGCCATCATTCTCAAAGCAATTTTGACATGGTGGGCGCTGAAGGAGCAGCAGGACATGTGGTTCAGAGCAAACGGCCTGACGAGGGCGTACTACCACGACATGACTGGATGCGATCCCATTATGGTGGATGAGCGATTCTTCAGCGACGGGTTCCGCATGGTCAACCAAGGGCTTGCAGCTATTCCACGATGGCTACTGCTGATGTTTGACGCTGCAAGACGGGGTTTGGAGGCATGTCTCGGTGTGAGGAGAATATCGGCGTGATTGGGATAGATGATGCGGGTTCCAATAGATATGCTTGGGTAGGCTAACTCAATCTGGTGAATATCACGACGAACAGAAATGACAGATTTTTTTCTTCTTTTTGACTAGTACTGCAGGACTCTCATCGTCTAAGGTTGCGCAGCCAGATAGGTCAGTCAGGAAGATGTGATCCGGCGTTGAGGGAGGTCTTGTCGTTGATGTTGATGGTGATCGAGTCGCTTACCGAGCACCAGCCAAGTGGTGCCTCAGTTTGTGAATTTGGAATTCTCAGGACTGCGGCTGGTGGGACTGTCCCACTGTGGCTTCCACTGATGACAATTGCTAGGTACGGACCTAGGCCTCAAGGAGACCAGGCCTCGGCATCCAGTGGTGCTGCCGTGGGGCACATGCTGGAGGCGCCGGGAACTTGCCACTGGCAGGTCCACCCGGTACTTCAGTTCAGGTCGCCTGGCTTGCTCGGGTGGTCCGCCCAGGAAGTGACACCCCAGTGATGTCATGACTCTATTGGCCATCTTTGCACCACCCAAGGAAGTAGCGAGTCGCAGCGTTCACCTTCCGTCAGTCGACCGACGCGGGGCGGGTGCATTCGTGATCGCAAGCGGCCAGATGTTCCCCCGCTGCCTTCATTTCCATGTCCAAGTGTAGCAGCAATTCCAATTACTTCCCTGTCTGCAGGCTGCTCACTGTTTGCAACCATTTGCTTCTGCTGTCTGGACAGTCGTGGCCTCGCATCACCTCGAGTCTCAAATCAGAGAACCACACATACTAGTACCGACAAACAGCCCCTTCGGATACCTTACAAGCGGCCTGCATCAATTGATCCGAGGCTGAACATCCACACACCCCAAATAGCAGACCGAGTCGGGGTGTTCGTCAAACCCGGGAATGCCGTAGAGGAGACCTTGACCGTATTATCCGAACTGAACGAAGCTCCATCGATCCAATGCCGCCGGCATCCCCACTGGAATTTTCTTTGCTGTTGGTAAGCTCATGTCCCAAACTCAAGCCCGAGCCCAGCCCTCAGTCTTGCATCATCACCATCATTGTGTTCGCAAGTTCTTCGTCACCCCACCCTTCTTATATAGCCTCGTCACCACTCTCAACCTGTAGCTGATTCTTTACTTTTCCACGTAACAGCGAACCTACAGATACCCATTGCGCATCACACCTTTACTACGAACACAAACATCTTTCGGCCGAATCTTTCACCGGCGTTCCTTCAACTCGAGCAGCTCCAACTCCAACAACAGCTCAGCTCACAACCAATCGTCGTCATCCAATCAAGCCTCGAACTCAACCCTCAAAGCGCAACATACCGCATTCGACTCTCCAGATCAATCTCTTGCGGATCGCACTTCGTCTCCTGAGTCCACCACTGCTTCAGCAACTAGCCTGCCCAACATGTCATCCAAACTCATACCTGCCAATCCCGCCGACGTTATGGTCATTCGTGACGTGACGCCCAACATCACCACCTTCTCCGTCCCCTTCTTACGCTTCGGCACGATCAAGGTTGGTGGTCGCGGGACCCTGGTGCGCTTATCCACCGGTACCCTCGCCATCTTCTCCCCCGTCGCCTTGACCGACGACGTCCGCGCCAAGATCGCCGCCCTGGGCACTACTGTCTCCCACATCATCGCCCCCGACATTGAGCACCACATCTTCCTCTCCGAATGGAAGGCGGCCTTCCCCGATGCCAAGCTGATCGGCCCGCAAGGCCTTCCCGAGAAACGCGCCAAGCAGGCATCCAGCGACGACAAGATCCGGGACGACCCCTTTGCCGTCGTTTTCGAGGCTGGTCCCGCCAAGCGCGACCTCCGCATCGACCCGGCCTTCGATGCCGACTTTGATTACGAGTTTGTAGACGCTCACCCCAACAAAGAACTCGTCTTCTACTTCCGCCCCGATCGTGTCCTCATCCAGGCCGATCTGTTTTTCAACCTGCCTGCCACCGAGCAGTACTCTCGGGTACCCGACGCTCAGAAAGCTCCTGGTCTTGCCGATAGGCTTTTCGGCAGCCTACAGACGACCGAAGGCGACGGCAAGTGGGCGAGGCGCGTCCAGTGGCACCTGTTCAGCGCCAAGGACCGAACGGGCTACAGCGAGAGCGTCCGCCGCATTGCTGAGTGGGATTTTGAGACGGTCATCCCCTGCCATGGTGACACCATGGTCGGTGACGGTAAGGAAAGGTTCCTCAAGGTCTTCGCCTGGCATTTGAACGGCGAGAAGAAGCTCTGATCACCTTGTCCGTCATGTTCTCATCATGTTCTCATCATGTACAACAATGTGTTTTTCCTTGTCGTCTCTTTGATACCAGTTTCTATCGTAAACCTGTCAATTCATACTCATAATAAGTGTACATGTTTACTATGTTCACGTTGACGAAACTTGCCATCTCAAGCCAACTCATGCCGTCCTTGCGTGCCTTGGAAGACGGGAGCCTCGAACCTCCGCGGATCCTCGGGCGCCTCGGCCCTTCCTGCCGTGGTATGCCCCACCGGAGCCTCGAAGACGGCCGAGTCGGCGCCGGCCTCCTGCACATCCCGGGACACAGTCGTTGGCAGCTCGCTACTGCCGGACACGGGGCTCCACGGGCCAGCGGAGCTGAGGGTACCCTTTTCACCGTCGGCATCGGTCGGGCTGGACGCTGCGGCGGCAGCCTCGTTGGCTTCAAGAGCGTCCGCCGCTGCCTTTGTCTTTTGAACACGCCGGCGCCAGAGGAAAAAGAAGATGAGAGCCGCAAGAACACCGAGACCGCCAACACCGATACCGACGCCGAGGCCGATTTCGAGGGCATTGGAATCGCCGCCTCCGCCGCCGCCACCGCTATCGCCGCCAGAGCCGGACTCGACGGCCGAGGTGGCAGCATCGGCGGGTGAAGTGGAGGTCTGGGAGGCGCCGCCGGACGTCGCCGAGGAGGAACCTGACGTGGACGTAGGCGACACACCTATCGTGGTCACGGCGGACGGGGTGCCGCCTGGATATGGTTGTTAGTTGGTGGGGTTCGTTCATGCGTCACACGGAGACAGGGGTCGGCCGAGCTTGGATGTGGTGCTTGGAGCTGAACGTCGGTCGGCGCTCGAGCGTTGATTAAGCTTCTTGCTAAGCTTCCGGGAAACAACAAGCCTATCTGCTTCCTGTCTGCTGTCTTGGCGCGCAGCGCGCGAGGGACAAAGGTCAAGAAGGAAAGAAAAAAAGTAGTAGAAGAAAAAGACGGAAAGAGAGTTGGAAGGAGAACGTACCAGAGAAGCGGATGACCTCCTCTTCCTCGTCGCAGTCGGCGGCGTCGTCCGAGTTGGCACAGTAAAAGGCGCCGGGCACAGCCTGGCATGCGGCGATGGGCTGGGGCACGTTGAGGTTGTCGAGGTCCTCGGCATTGGTGCACCACCGCGGGCAGTCGGGGCTCGTCCAGGTCTGGTCGGTGCAGGCGCCGCGCACGAGGGTTGCGCCGGCGAGCTGTGCGGGATCCTGTCCGGCGGCCATACAGAGGCCGTTGCTCAGACAGGCCCAGCCCTGGTTGCAGCAGTGCGAGTGCGTCGTGTCGGCGCCGCCGCCGCCGCACGGGGCCATGTCGGCGGCGGCGGCGGTGCTGTTGGGGAAGAAGCAGGGCGCATCCGTCGACTGGGCTGCTGTCGTCGGGAGGAGAAGGGCGAGGGCGGCGGAGACGATGAGGAGGAGAGGCGGGATGCCATGTGTGCTGCTGCTACCCGTCGGTCCCCGTCTCGCCAGGGAACATGGTGTCTGGCGTGGACTGTTCATCACGTTTGGTTGTTGGTCGAGTCAAAGCCCAGCTTTAGTCGTACTCATGAAGTGTTGGCGAGCGAGCGTTGTGGCGCCAAGCAGCAGCGTTGGCAGCGTTGGTGACAAGATGTGCTGATGTTGATGGTCGTGGTGATGAGGGTTTTGATGGTAGTGATGGCGACGATGATGATGATGGTTGACGACCAGGTCGAAACGAACGAAACGGGCATCAAGACATGAGAGTGACCCAAACCCGGAACAAGACATCAACCCCCCTGCCCTCGAACGCAGCCCAACAGCAGGACACCCGCCCTTTTTACAATATCCCCGAGTTCACCGATCGACAACCGGGGTAGCCGTACTCTGCCCAAAACACACCCAGCCCGTGCCCCCCTCCCCCCCCGTCATGACTTTGATTGACTCTTTTTCCCACGCGCGAGACACAGCGCCTCGCCCCTCCCCTGCCCTTACTCTCGCTCTCGTTCACGAAGCGAGGGCCGATCCACCCCCCTCTGGGTCTGTCCAGTTTCGATTTCACCAACCCGGAGAGCGCAGAGCGCGAACGAGCAGCGCGGGCGGCCAAGGACAAGCAGAGCCCGCGCCGCTTGGCCCGTGGCGGAGCAGCGCGCCGTTTCGCTGCGTGGGGCCTGGCGTGAGCGGTGGAATCAAGGTTATGGACGATCCCTAGCGCGTGGCCATGCTTTCTTGTCGCCGCCGCTCTGCTGCCGGCACCAGACAACCAGACCAGAAGGGTGGGAAATGGGAAATAACACACAAGAAAGAAACGGCTCTTCTCACTGGGGCCGGGGCTTCAGCACAGCCGGGATGCCCCCCCCCTGGCCAACCCAATCTCGACGCTTGCTGTGGTGCCAAGGGGATGCCAAGTGGACACTGGTACTGGTGCCAAGCGGCACACACTGCCCTTCGGCGCAGGTCTGACCTATTTTTTGACACAGCGTTGCTAGCTTCGCTGTCTAGCTGCTCCCCGTTGCTACTGCGTGCGTACGACTGCTGGGGGAGGGGAGCTGGAGAGCTGGGGAGCTGGGTGGTGCTGCGCAACAGGTGAATGCTTCGCCCTGTTCGCGTCAAGATGATCATCACACCACTTTTCCTTTCTCACCCCGCCTGCCCATGGATCCCCGTCTCTCTGCCTCTGCTCTGTCTCTGTCTCTCTCCACACACCCCAGGGTGGAGAGGCCGTGGTGGCCGTGCTGGATAATGCCACTGACCCGTTTCGTTTCATCTCTGCATCGCTCTGCGTCTGCAAGCAGCGCTACCAATTGTGAGCACAACATCATGAGACGATGACGCATTTCCTGATTTCATGTCTCCCCCACTTTCCTTCCTTACTCGTTCTCCGGGGATGGGGAGGGGGGGGAACATGGGCATCAAAGAAGATTGCTCTCTCCTATCCTATCGGGGGCCCCCCCCGCTTTCGACGGAATCCAACGGAGCCGGTGACCGGGCTCCGAGTCAGCTGCCGAGCCTGGCATCCGAGACGAGAGGAACATGGTGGAGAGCCCTTCAGCACCAGCCCTTGCGCTTGACCTTGGACTTGACTTGGACCTGGACGTTTCTCTGCTGCCCAAGAATGCCCGCCGGCCCCACACGCCTTGAGGTGCCTGTCGACGCCCCTACAACGTGGATCGCGGATCCCCTCACCGATCTCCGGTCCCTTACGCGTCTGTCTCTCTTGTCGGCAGGGCTGCCACATCAAAAAAAGGTCTGGAGGCGCGGGGCGGGAAGAGCGTGCCTCATGCCATGTACGGTGCAATTATTCAAAACACGTGTTGACCAACAACACGGTCCCTCGTGTCTGTCTCTGTCTCTGCCTCTGCCACTCTCCCTCTGCCTCAGCCTCCACCTTCGTCTTCGCGTCTTTTGACATGACCTCAGCCCCCCCCCCCAGTCGTCTCCTTCGCGCATTCTCTCTCATCCTCTCGCTGCCGTCCCCCTGCCTTCCCTTCCCAGTCCGTTGATCCCGTCTGCTGCCCGCCATGATGATAATGATGACGATGCTGATGATGAAAAAAAAAATCGGGGACGGGTCGGTGGCTGTGGATGAACGCAAAGGCTGTAGCTGTACCGCTGGTATCAATCCACCTCTACTCAAAACACACAAGAGAAAAATCCTGCTACGCGTTGTCGCCCATGTCCCCCCTTCTCCTCTTGCAGCCAACGAAGCACGCTCTTGCGTCGCGCCGATAGGGGGAAACGACAATCCTGAACCTGCGTCTTTTGCTCTTTCACCTACACTGTCCTGCTCCCTCGCCACGTCTCCTCCCTCGCTGCTTGCCAGAGGATGTTAACCCCTCCCCGTTCATATAGACTGTGGCGGAGGTAGCTCGGACCGCCTGTTGTTCTTCCAAAAGTCCAGCGCCTCCACAACGTCCTCTCCCTTTTCGTCCTCGTACGCAAACAGAATCTAAGGCGAGCCGTGGTTAGTTCCCCTCGCGTGGCTTGCAGAACGTGTCAGGAGCATGGACTCACCTCGTGTGTGCTGCTGTGCAGCATGCGGATGTTCTTGTGCGGCACAATGTGCACCGCCCCGTTCTCAATGTTGCGCAGCTCGATAAAGTTGGCCTCGAACGCCAAGATCCACGGGTAGCTCAGCGCAAAGCTGTGCGGCGCACCCTCCCAGTCGATCCGCCACTCGGGCCGCGCGCGCCAGCCGTTGCGGTTGACAAAGAAGGAGAACTCGGAGTAGTTGAGCAGGAACTCGCCATTGAGCCGCTCAATATGGATCGGCTTGACCGACTCCTTGCGCGCCACAAAGTCGAGACTCGTGTCGGCCTGGTCCAGCAGCGACTGCGTCTCGAGCGTCTCGAGCGACACGACCTCGAAGCCCCGCGCGCACGCCACGCAGAGCTTGCTCTTGAGGAAGTGCACAGACGACGACTCGGTCGGAATGTAAAACTCCTTGAACGGCTTGAGCTCGTCCTGGCCCGCAAACATCTTGCCGAAACCCTTTTGCTTCTTGCCCTTGTTGAAAGCATCCGTCGGCTCGTACACCTTGATCGTCGTCGAGAGCGCCGACGACTTGACACAGCAGACCAGGTGCCGTCCCAGGCAGATACCCGTCTTGAAAAACGTGCAGTGGCTCTGGATCTTCTTGCCTCGCTTCGACGAAGCCGGCTCGGTGGGATCCAGCGCTGCGATGGCATACGAATACACTGCCTTGTTCGTGAGCACCAGCAGCAGCCCGTACTCTTCGAGGATGTCAATCTGCGTCACCACCGCCGTCTCGATGACCCGCTTCGGCATCATGTCCTTGTTCTTGCGATCCGAGACGTAGATGCCCGTGTCCGTACCGTAGATCAGCTTGCGACCACCGTCGCATGGCGTCACGCAGTTGATCTGGTTCGCGCCCACAAAGTAGTTGCTCGAGATGACCGTCGTGTTGAAGAAGTCGGCCCTCGCCCTCAGCTGCTTCTGCGCCTTGTCGATGAACTGCAGCCACTTGTCACGCCCCGCTTGGTTGGCTGCGTACAGCGTCAGCTCGTATCCTGCCTTGCCCAAATGGCGAAACGTGATCGGCCACCCTTCGCTCTTCTTTCCGTCCTTGGCGTTGTTGCCACCCAGCGGGAGAAGACTCGAAGAAGTGCGCTTGACCCCTTGCTGAGGGATGACTTCGTCCATCTCGCGAATCGCCAACAGCTCCAGAGGAATCGGCTATGCATCATGTCAGTATTGCTGCGGCTGCACCACGGGGCCCACACGCAGGCACAGATTACTCACCCTTCTGTACGCCTTGATTTCCTCGGCCTTGCCAGCTTGCTTGACCCGCACGAGCAGGACCGCGTGGTCGAACAAGTAGGATGTAATTTCGTTAGCGGGAGATGAGTCGTGCGGCGTCTTCCTCAGCTGGCTCTTGAAGACAATCTCTCTGCCCTCTTCCGTCAGCCTGAGCTCGACGCGCTCGTTCGGTCGGAAACGCAGCTGCTCATGCAGTCTCTTGAGGTGGAATCTGTTCTCGGCCTTGCCTGATTCGCGGTTGACCCTGCTCAGCAGATCGCGAATCACGGTCAGAACCTTGGGAAGGTCCTCCTTGTCCGAGTTGCTTTCCTCCGAGTGCTTCAGCACCGCCTCCAGCAGAAGTGGATAACGCGCCAATCTTGTCGTCGGCTTGGTCAGATAACCGTTGAGTTCCAGTTTCCGGGATTCCTTGCGACGCTCAATCTCTTCGACGAATTTGGCGAAATAAGGGTTGATGCTCTTTTCGTTCTCAAACTCGTGTTTCGCCTCCATCTGCTTCGAACCGTACCAGATGAAAGGCTCGAATTGCGGGACGAACTCGAGGAACACATCTCCCACGTTGTGGACAACGGGATTCTTCTGCTGGCGTTCCGTCAGTGCCCTCGCAAACCGTGAGCTGACGAGGTGCAAGCTGGGATGGTCGATAATATTGCTGAAGATGGCCTTGACAACCCTCTCGCGACGGCTGATCGGGATGGGGGAGGCCTTGGATCGCAAAGGCAAGATCCAGAAGTCGCGTAGATACTCCAAATCCTTGACGAAGTCCCGCTCCGTGTAGCAGATTTCAGAAATGACCTCCTGGCGCTTCTTCTCCTTGTCATCCACCTTGTCGGCAATCTCCTGAGGAACCGAGTTGATCCAGAGCTTCTGCTCGTCCGTTTGGTCGACATCATCGGCGTCCGCCACTGCGCTGTCCTCCTTCTTCAAGCCGGGCTGGATCTTCAAGTTGAGCCTGGAAACCTGCTCTAGCCTCCTGGGGCACGCAATCGAGTAGCAAAGGTTGTCTCGCGTGCACGTGGGTGAGTAACACTCGGACAAGAGTACAAATACACCGTTGACGGGGTTGTCGTCAGGTTGATCGGTCAGAGTTTCGCGGAACTGGTACATTTCCGATGTCGAGTCGCGTAGACGGTGTTCGTAGGTGACATCGTGGAAAAACTTCTGCGCATCGAGCGCACGACCCAGAAGAAGAGCCAGGTTTCGATCAGTGGTCCTGATGATGTACGAAAGAACATCCACTGCCTCCGCGCCGCTGAAGGCGCTCTTGTATGCCAGCTCGTTCTTGGTGCGGTCTCCCGTGATGATCTTGTGCTGGAAGCACTCGGCGACTCTTGAGAGCATGGCGGGATAGACCAGAGGTGCTCTGATTTTCCCGGTGGGGGGACGCTCACCGTCGGTCGACTTGACGGATTTCGTGCTCATGGACGGTCGGTGCCCAAGCGTGGTATCGGAATCGGCGGGTGTGACTGGGATCGTGATAGTCGAGGCCATTGACATTGTTCTCTGGGTGTCGGCGCTCGAGGACACCATGCTCGTGGTTCTGGTCTGTGAGCCCGGCGCTGGAGGATAGCCTCCGTTCGAGTACCCGGTGTTTGGTACGCTGTTGCTCGTCGGTAGCTCCACGGGAGCCCTACGGTTGGGGATGACTCGGCCACTCATGGTCTGGTAGGAGCTGTGCTGGCCGTCTCGTTCTTGAGGGGGGAATCCACCCGTCATGGACATGGATCGGTCATCGTGGCGTTCGGGTACGACGCGACCCTGGGCAGTTGTTCGTGATGAGTTGGGGTTGTAGGGAGCATGACGAAACGCGTTGGCAGGCGCCTGTTGCTGGTAGGCGCTGGGAGGGGGCTGATAATGCGGCTGTCTTGGTGCTGACGCAAGAGACTGGGAGCGATAGGGGTCGTTGTTCATGCTCGGGGCAGGGCCGCCTTGGTGGAAGCGCTGAGCGGCGGTCCTCGCTCCGGCCGCTCCTTGAGGAGCGCCGCGGGAGTCGGGTCGAGGCGGCGGCGGACCACCATACCGGCGCTGTTGTTGCTGCTGTTGGAGATATTGTGACTGCGGAGACGAGACTTGGTATCCTCCCGAGATGGACCTCTGCCCGGGGTAGACGCCGCCAGCGCTGGCATCCCCGTCCATGGTTCGTGTCCTCGGCGATAGTGGCTGTCGGTCGCCATACTGGTTGGGGATCGGCTGACGCGGCGGCGGTTGTCGTTGCATAGGGGGCGGCATGCCCGACATGTTGGACTGCATGGTCTGGGTCCTACCCTGAGACATCATCTGAGGGGGCACGGAGGAGGAAGTCATGGTCTGCGAACGACCGGGGGGCGGGACGGCGCCAAATATATTAGAAAAGGCGGCATCGCGTTGACTGCTCGAGGGGTGACCACGAGGGTCGCGTTGATAGTAGTCGGACATGATGGCTGCACCTGGATCAGGGGAGCAAAGGCCGCAGTCAGTTTTCTGCGTACCATGCCAGGAAGGATCTCTTGGGCTGGAGAAGGGACGAGAATGTAGAGAGCTGACAAAGGCGAGTATGAACAGTGTGTGGCTTACCTCATGAAAACCCCCAGAGGCCGGCGACGGCGTTGCAAGGCAAAACCGTCGGGGGGAAGGGGGAGGGGACTGTGTATCGCAAGCTGGCTATCTCAGTATCGGGCTGAGCGCGGGCGTCTCGGGGTATGGTGATTGCGCCTTGGCGAGCAGACCGACGCGCTGTCGACGTTGTGCGGATTCGCAGTGATGGTCGCCGGCGGCAAAAGGCCTCGTGCGTTTTTTCCCCCTTTGTTGATGGCCTATGGTGCCGATCAAGGTTTGGGGGTCGTCGTGGGTTGGCGAGAATGGTGGGTCGGTTGGTCGGTCGGGCGGTCGGCAGGAGATGATGAATCCGCGACAAGGAGGAATCAATCGGGCCCAAGGTGGGAGCAACGGTGTTCCTGCAGCTCCAGAAGATGGATCAGATTATCGGCATCGGAGAAGGCGTAGGTCGGAAGAGCCGGTGGTGTGGACTCAGACGTTCGAAGACGAGGGTTTGGGTGGGTGGACTGGTGGTAAGGTTGGCTCAAGGTAGTGCTGTAGAAGGGTTGGCAGCGTCCTCCGTAGAAAGATGGTCAGTCGAGATGCAATGCAGAAAAGGACTATCTGTATCTGCAACCTGACCCCGGCCTCGTGGTCCACCGAATGAGTAGGTACGCAATGCACACTAAGACAGGCTTCCAGAGGGGTCTCCAGCTCTGTCCCCACCCCGATTCGGCGCCCTGGTTTTTTTTCAATCAGGTACGGATAAGATTAATCATGAATTCGACCATGCATGGCCATCTAAGGTTATTCTCTCGTCCGGGTTCAACGACCGCCCGTCTAGTTCATTACCCAAGCGAGGTACCTGTGGTCAGGTGAGGTGAGATTGGTTGGGAACGCCCTAACTGGATGGGCTTGGGTTTCGAGACGATGTATTGTGCCTGATGCGCCCGCAAGGGTTCGGCAGGTTTTGGGGGCTGTTGTGACGTTGTACCTTTCATGTACCGCGCGTCCTCCTGAGTACCTCTGGAAACATGTTGCGCAACACCAGCAGCGGCACGGATCAAGACAAAAGTGAGAGCGCGTGCGGCTCATCCCATCAGACCACGTATCAGAGCAGACACTGCTACAGATCATATCCTCGAAAGGAAACACCAAATGTGCTGTACTTATATGCTCTCTCTCTGATGAGGCTGGTACCAGTGAGGAACATGGCGCTCTCTCTCTCCACTTCATCACCCGCTGGCTGACTTGGTCCGTGTCACGTGATACCGCCAACGACAACTCCCTCCGAGTAGCTCCTGTTCCCTGATTGGCTTCGTCACCACCAAAGCTCGCGACCAACTCCCAAGATCCAGGTAGCAGCATTTCGACAGCTGCCGACGACAAGCATCCCGCATCCCGCGACGCCTACCATCCGGCACAACTCACGCCGTACTCTCATCACGCATCCCACCGCGCACGCGTATCTGATCGAGACCTTCCGGATCACAATGATCGAAGACCCCAACCCTGATCAGGCGCCCAAGTTCGCCCCATTCATCGGAATGGTATGCTTTCCATGGCCGCCCAGTCTTCTCCTCCTCGCGCTGGCCGCCCAGCGAGCTTCAAACATCCGACCGGATACTGACGAACCACCCATCATCTAGGCTGGCATCGCGGGCGCCATGATCTTCGGCTGCATTGGTGCTGCATACGGCACCGCAAAGTCCGGCATCGGTATCGCGGGCGTTGGTACCTTCAGGCCAGACCTGATCATGAAGGCATGGCCCCTTCTATCTCTCCCCTTCTCGTTCGTACTGGGAGTCCAACTGCTGACTCGATCTCCCCAACCTACAGTGCCTCATCCCCGTCGTCATGTCCGGCATCATCGCCGTCTACGCGCTCGTCATCTCCGTCCTCATCGCCCAGGACCTGGTCCCTCCCAGCTCGGGCGGACACTACAGCTTATTCGAGTGCGTTTCTTGACCCTCTTGTCTGCCCGCGACATCTCTGGCGGTATCCTGGGCCTTGTGCTGACCAAATCTCCTTCCTTCCAGCGGCTTCATGCACCTCGGCGCCGGTCTCTCTGTCGGCCTCACAGGTCTGGCGGCGGGCTACACGATCGGTGTCGTCGGCGATAAGGGCGTGCGCGCCTACATGGAGCAGAGCCGCGTCTTTGTCGGCATGGTCCTCATCCTCATTTTCGGCGAAGTCCTCGGTCTTTACGGGTACGTTTTTTCTTCTTCCCTCCCTTCTTCTTCGTCACGTCTATCTGCCGTGTACAAGTCTGCGGGGCTAATGCGAAGAATTGACAGTCTCAT
This sequence comes from Verticillium nonalfalfae, assembly GCF_003724135.2. Taxonomy (NCBI): domain Eukaryota; kingdom Fungi; phylum Ascomycota; class Sordariomycetes; order Glomerellales; family Plectosphaerellaceae; genus Verticillium; species Verticillium nonalfalfae. Next base: position 76,063 of record NW_021167288.1, read on the forward strand.
TGTCGCCCTGATCCTCAACACCCGAAGCTCGGGATAGACGAGAAAAGGACTCGGAGCAGGAGAAGAAGGAGGGACGACGACAACGACAAAGGCAAGACACAACACACAAGACATGATCTGGCCAACCATTCTGTCTAATGGAGGCGATGTCACCGGAACAAGTTGACATACACTCAATGTACATCTTACCCGAACGAGGGCTGCGGCGGACGCCCGGGAAGGAAGGAGGGCCGGCTCAGGGGGCCCGCTGTTGAAGAAAGGGGGCTGTCCTGACAGAGGACAGCTGCATATGGCAACGGCGTTTTCTAGGAAGAACATGTACAATTATTGCGGCTAGCTGACCGAGAAGAGCAAGCACACGGATTCACCCAAGTCGCGGTTGCAACGTGACTGACGGGAAGGCCATATTGAGCGTTTTCTCCGGCTAATTTCTTCACAGTAGTCAATGAGCCTCTCAAGCAAGCACATCTTTCTCATGTAAGGACACATGGGCTAATCTCGTACATTTCACGGTGCTAACGAACCGAGTTTTCAACAGGTACTGTTCGTGTCTTCATCTGCCGCTCTACGTGTTCGTTCATGCAATTTGCGGCCCGGGGCCCGTCATATGCCTAACTCCTAGATGATTCCTCGCGTGAGAAAAATGACTCGGGAAGAAGCAATCTTAAATCACCCCTCAGAAAAAGACTCGAGGCCTCCCTGAACCTCAGTCGCTTCAGCATGGGACTTGTAGGTGAACACGTCGTGCCCGGCTCTTGGTCAGCCCAGAAGGGGCGCCATCAGAAAGAAACTCGCAACCCAGAGAAGCGCAACGGAACGCCATACCCGATGCACGCAATGCGGCAAGGCAAGAAAGAAGAAAGAATCCAACCCGAATTTTCGGCTCCTCGAATCCATGCAGAAGAATGCCAAATGCCATAAGTCATGTTCAGCGTTTCTGGCGTCAGGCACACTGTATGGACACTAAAAGGCTTCAAGTGTCTCAAGCACGCAACACACACACACACGATTCACTCAAAGCAGCCGTCCCGCAAGACGGCGGGCCGGCTTGCGCCGCTGCACAGGCTCCGGAGAACGACGGGTACGGGGCAGGCTGCGGTCACGTTCCTCAATATCACCCATTTGCGCTGCAAGCCACCATGTTAGCAGGAAATCTTGCTTGCCACAGCCTTCAAAGAAAAAGGCAAGAGCTTACCGAGGAAGAAGTTCCACTGCCTGTCCTCCGCGACAAGGATGTCGTTGCCCCTCTCGCGTGCCAGCCTCTTGCGCTTGGCCTCAGCGGCAGCAACCTCGCCGACAAGGTGTGGGTCTTCGAGGTGGCGGCGCATGCTAAAAGACGAAGATGGGGAAGAAGCAGAAGCGGAAGAGGACGCGGGACCGGGCGCCGGCAACGAGGACGACGAAGAAGAGGGCATCGAAGGGGCAAAGTCCTCATCCTCGAGCACGCGATCGAGAAGCATTGCACGGCGGATGGAGGCGACAGAGTCATTGTTGCCCGAGTTGGCGCGGCGGCGGGCGACGTTGAGGTAACAGGGGTTTGCGCGGACGGTTGACCAGGTTGGAATTTGGAACTGGCTGAGGCGCGGGGCGGAGGCTCCCAGAGGCGGAATGGGGGGCAGACCGGTGGTTTGCCGGGGGGTCTCGCGCGGGTTGATAATATCCGGGATGAGGCTTCTCGACTGAGGCTGGGCCGTGTTGGTGCTGTGCAGGGTGGTTGTCGTACCCGGCGGGGTGTAGGGAGGGATCGCTTCAGGGAAAGGAGCGACCGAGTGGTAGGAGGGAGCTTCGGAGACTGCAAAGATTTTGTCATAAGCCTGGGGCTGTCGCAAGGACTCAAGGTGTTCAGGCCAGGATGCACTAGCTAGAGGAGCGCAACTCACTGTATGACGGAGCGGCCGAGCGAATAGAAGCCGTCTCGAAGTCCTCGGCCGTCAAAGCCTCTGCGCGCGCAGGGAAGAAATGGCGGCTGTCCAGCGAGGCAGCCATAGTTGCGGTCATGGTGTCAGAAAGCTGTCCAGCAGCTGCGTTTCATTCGTGACAACTTGTTCGAGTGCTGTGGCTCAAGTGTTCGCTCGCAGGCTCAGGCAGGTCGTGTGAGAAAGATTGCGGCGAGCGTAGGATATATTGCCCGGGCTAGTTCGGTAATCGACGTTCCAGTGCCTACCAGCCTCAACGGCTTGAAGAGGGAGGACAGGTGATCGTCTGCGTGAGACGGGTGTGGTGGCAGAGGTGTCGTGTGCTGAGACAATCGCGACTTCTATCAAGAGGAAGGGGGGTTAGCACACCTACGCAGGGATCGGCGCGATTAAGGCAAGCCCGACCGTCTCCTGGTCACTGCTGGCTGCATGATCCAGCCGAGCGGCCGACAGCCTACTCTACTCTGGGCTGGCAGCAGGTCAAGCCGAAGGGGCAGGATGGTGGGTGGAATGCCCCTTTCAGGGTTGCCATCCCGCCCCCATCGAGTGTCGACATCTGATGTGATGGTGGTGCGGGGCCACGTGAGAGGGGTCTGCAGCTCACCTTGGAGGTCTATGGGCAGGGGGGCGGAGGTTGGTCGGGCTGGCTTGTGTAGGTGTCTGCGTGTTGCAGCTATGTCCGGAAGAAGCCTGGCGTCCAAGAAGAGGGCTGGAACACACATGTATTGTATGTACGTGGGTGTGAGGAACAGGTAAGGCGGGAAGGTGGGAGAGGGGGGGGATTAAATTGTCACGATAGCGGCCTATTTCTGTCCTTATAGATCGGAATGCCGGCGCAAGCAGGCAGAAGGGGCGGGCCAGAACAGATAAGAGTGACAGGCTGACAGACAGCGAGCCGGTCTTGGGGCACTGGCGCGTCGTTTGGCGGAGACCTATAGGAGATGTGACGTTTTGTCCACTACTGGCCGTGTTCCTGGCGCGAGACACAAGACACGCCCAGCCTCGACCAAGACCCAGACCAAGCTGCGGCCCAGCCAGGCGAGGAAAAGTGACCGACACGGCCGGCCAAAAAGGCTGGGTCGGCGGGGATAAACCCGACACAGTTGAGCGGATAGAAAGCGGGTGCCAGTGCGGGTGCCAGTGCAGGTCCTTTTCCTTTTGTTTGGGGGTGTTCCTGGTTTATCCACAGGGAGGAGCCGGGTGCGGGTGGGTAAGACAAGCAGGACAAGCAGCAAGACAAGGTCCAAGACAGCGGCGGCAGGTTGGCATGTAGGTGCTGCGTTTTCCTTGTTGCTGTAGGGCCCTGTTGCCGAGGTAATTTCAACAGCGGATAGGACCCATGAGAAAGGGACGAATATAGCTGAGAGTGAGGGAAAGACGGAAGATGACAGAGAGAGACACAGAGAGAGAAAGTCGCCGGTAGTACAAGGTGGTCAGAAATTGATGCCGAGAGCCGGGGTACTATGCAATCCCAATCCTGCAGGCGGTCGGTCAATAGATAGCACCTCCCTACCAAGGTACCCTAAGGTAGGCAATTACCCAGGTCAGCACCTCGGAGGAAGGTACATCTAGGTAGAGACGACTTGTGAGGAGAAGGAGAGTGGACGCCGTCACCGCGGGGTCATTAACTGGCGTGAGCGTGTGGTCGTGTGGTCCGCCAAGGCCAGAAATAAGTAGCCCACACTTGGGCGACTGGTCTTGGTCTGGTGCTGGCGTCAAGATGGGAAACTTTGGGCCTTGTCGTCACAGCTCGCCGCGTCAACCTTCATCCGTTCTTCCCATTTCTTCGATCTTTCTTCCCCCCCCCGCCAAGCCTGCCTGCCTTGTAAACAGCCCGCAAAGACTACCTACCCCGCCGAACGGGGGACCACACGTGCAGTGGGTCCCATCTGGGTTAGGAGGTCCCTCGATTGGCCAAAACACCGATAACGCGTCGCTTGGCGTCGACGCAGGGGGGAACACGGGCCTGACGGGGATTTCATACCGAATAACCGGGGCGTTTGGATCGCGCGACTGAAGGAAGGTACGTGCAGGGGCACGCTAGGTTCCACGTACCACCGACACCCAGCTGCTTTTTTAGTATGGCGCTCGCTCGCAATACCGTGGCAGCTGCGGGGTGGTCTGGTCGTACTTGCTGCGTGGTGGTGCTAGGCGCCGCAACAGATACTCCTCGAGTGGATAATATGCCTCCCCCATCGGGATCTTACGGCTGCCCCGCCACACCTCCACGCGCCTGGCCGCAGGTGCTACTGGCGGACAGTAGCCGGCTTCACAGTAAGAGTAAGGTACCAGGGAAGGAGGCAGCCTGCGTCACCCATTTGAGAAGATGAACGGCAAGTGAGGCAGGCAAGTTGTGCAATGCCAGCACGGGTGATGCATGCCATGCATATTGGCCTAGGTACGGAAAGTACCTAGATACCTCGAGGAAGGCAGGTATCTGTACTGTTGCTCGGGCGTTTCGTACAAAGCCTGTTTTCGCATTTTAGTCCATGGGGCAAAGGTCGATAGGGGGAGGCAAGCGTCAAATTACGGAGTTTAACCCAAATTCTTAAGATCGGTTCTTTAAGGTGGGTAGAAACATACACATGACAGTCCTGACGGGCATGCGATGCATCCAATACACGCAGCCATTGAGTAGGTAGTCGTGGTGCCTCGCCAAGACTCTCATCAGCCACACCCCATCCTATCCCATCCTACCTGGTGGTGGTGGGAGGGAGGACATTCCATTCTAAGGCGTCTGCCAGCTGTTCATCCTGAAAGGAAAGGTCAACTGCTGTCTCTTTTAGGCTCTCGTTCAGGACCCAGCATGCAAGGCCGCCTTGCCACAGACAGACACTGCAGCACGCATGCAGTGTTGCTCGTTCCTACAAACTCTTGCGGTGAAGCAGACCGACAAACGCGCGTCAATGTATCGCCAAGCACGACACTGCCCAAGGTCAATGTCTCATGGCTGGATGAGAAGCGACTCCTCTTTGACGCAAAAGGACGTTGCCCGAACCACCATGAGGAGGCTACGAGCCTGTCCATACCATCCACCAACACTCTTCCTCAAACTCACGAGTCTTGGGTTCTTTTGGGGTGAGTGGAACCTCTCCTCGTCAGCCCAATGTGGCGTCAGTAGAAGCAGGTCCATCCAGTCAACGGTCCAGCCCTCAGCCGTTGTAGGTTTGGTGACGACCTTTGCAGATCGGTCCCCATGATCGATTTGACGCTTTCCGACACGTCGGTATGCTCAGCCCAGTCCGTCCTTGATTTCCCTTGGTGCCAATTTTCACGAGTCCATTCCTTTCATGTCGGTCATTGTACGCCGCCCGCTGCCAAGATGCTTGGTATCGCGAATAATCAAGTCGACGACTGACACGTTTCGCAACAAGTCTCGCCTCGATGATGGGGCATCAGCTTCCCCCGACTACATGCTCTCTTGTCTTCATCACCATCGTCGCTGTCTGTCTTTGTTCTTCTTTTGCTTCTTCCAGAATTCGTTGGTTTGTCTTGGCGGTCGATCACTGGGTGAGGCGCCCGCTTGCAGGCTCTCCCCACCGCTGCCGCCATCTGGTAACCACCCCCCTCCCCCCATTTCCTTTTCCCCTCACTGACGGCACGTCGGGCGCGATATCACCATGTCATCGGTCTCCATGCCCCACCACCAAGGCGGCCAGGCCAGGCCCCTCTCCCTGTGCCCGTACCGCCGCAAGCCAAGCACGGAAAAATAGGGAGGGCCCCTCCCGCAAGAGCCGCACACGCGGCGTCTTGTTGATCTGCTTCCTTGTTTTCTGTAATACGTCGTAATGTTGCTGCTGATCGTCGATCACCCCTGAATCTCCCCCTAATCCCTGTTGCCTTGCTATGTTAGGCGAGGGCTTCACTCGATGTGCTTTGTGGCTTCTCATTGCATGATCGATTCTTCCTGTCATTTCTGGGTGACGGCTGGTTATCTACAGAAACCCAACGCACTATTACACGTCTTTCTTGCCGACAGTGCCCCCCTTTCTCAGCCCCAATATGACAATGATCACAACGGCGACCGTGCCCGCGAACATGGTCCAGAACGCCGCGCGATATCCTGTCATCAGCCGTTCTTCCCGGTTCTCGATCCCCGAGTGCTCAGATACTGATGCTGCAATGGCCGCCGTAGCCGCGAGGCCGACGGAATTGCCAAACTGGGCGACCTCGTTGAATACGCCCCCCGCCAACGACTGGAGATCTGCCGGGAAGGCATCCGAGATGACGAGGTTCGACAGGGTGAAAAAGACTGCGCGGTGGGTGAGCATATGTCTTGGTCCACGCGGGCCTCCTCGAGGGCCTCTTCGAAGGAAAGTGAAACTCACCATCTGGATTAATCGGGGAAAGCACCATGGCCCAGAAAGGCGCGTGCCAGTAGTATGAATCAATGGGTACCGTCGCCATGAGGACCGGCGCCGCAACGGTGATGAAGCCTGACACGACGGCTAGCGTCTGCACCTTGACCCGCGAGATGAGGTACGCCGTGGCGATGTTGGTGAGCACGCCCGCAACAACGTGCGGGAGGAACTGCAGTGAGCTCGTCATGGCGGATGTCCCTTGTACCTCTTGGAAGCTGTCGTCTCGTCAGCAGCGGTCAACGGGCCAGACGAGGCCACGCCATGATAGATATACATACTAGAGGGTCGTGAAATACTGGATCCCGTTGAGGGCCGCCCAGCAGAAAAATACCGACAGGCAAACCGAGGTAAAGGCCGCGTTTCGCCAAAGCCGGTTGGGAATCAGTGCCGGCCGGCCTTTCCGCGTCTGAAACGCCATCCAGGCCGGGAAGCTCGCCAACAGAAAGACGGATATGGAAAGCAGCGCAATGTTGGGCGCATCGCTGAGCATCCTGTAGGAGGAAGACGTCATGGCCAGGACGTAGAGGAGGAGCCCGAGGGCGACGCTCATGATGAGGGCGCCCACCCAATCAATGTCTTCGACGAGGCGTCGCGTCCACTTCTTCTCCGACGCCTGACGAATCGCCGGCAGCGACCAGATCGAGGCCAGCGACAGGCAGAGGTTGATGCCGGCCATCATGTGGTAGGCCCAGCGCCAGCCGATTGTGTCCGTGAAGATGCCGCCCAGCACGAGGCCTAGGGCATAGCCCAGCGGCTGGCCCATGCCGTTCATGGCGAAGGCGACGTTGCGCCACGTCCCGCGCGGGAATGTGTTGGTGATGAGACTGACCGCCGTCGGCAGGCACATGGAGATGGCGACGCCTAGCATGGTCCGGAACAGGATAAGCTGCAGTCCCGTCTGCGCGAGGCCGACGGCAACGGTGAAGACGATGAACAAGAAGCTGCCCGCGACCCACATCCGCTTCGGCCCCACCACGTCGGCAACGGCCCCGAAAATGAGCAGTAGGCAACCGGCGGCGAGGGCGTAGACGGCTGCCGGCCACAGGATCAGCGCCTCTGGGAGGCCCACGTCACGAGAGATACGAGGCAGGGCTGCTGTCAGGATGCCGGAGCCCATTGTGTTGAGGAAGCTCATGCCGGCGAGTGTGACGATCACGGTGACGCCTTTGGCCTTCGAGACCTGGAGCTTGGTGGTGTCCGGCACAGGGTTCGGAGGCGCGCGACCTCCCGAGAGCGGTTGGGTAGATTCGTTCGCCAACGGGTCAGAAGCTGCGGGTGTCACATCGTCATGATGAAATGTCTTTGTAGCGCCAACGGGTCGTGGTGCAAATATCGGTTGGAGTTCGATGGCGGGGGTCACTTGGAAGGCAGCAGCCTGTAGAGCCGTGTTCGTAGGATCCGAAGGCGGCCGTTTCGAGTCCATCGTGCTCAACCTTGATGCAAAATTGGGAATACTAAGTTTTGATGAGCTTCACCTGTCGGAGGAGCGCGTGCCTGCCTTTTATAGGTAAGTAGGTACATTTCGTGGTCCCACATGTTTTGTTAGCTATCATCGTATTTCCAGGTTGGAGGGATCAATTGCCATGCGCACAGAACAGCACCATGCGGCACACTCCCAAATCTCGACAAGAGTATCCATGACGATGCATGTAGTCGATAGCAACAGCGGTAGCCATGGACAGGGTAGAAGAAGGATTGGCCATGGTGAACAGGGTACCGGAAGGATTGGCAACGATGACAGACAAGGGCGCCAGGGCGTCGATGACATGCCCCACTGTCAGCTTGTGACGACACGAGCCTTGCCGCTGCAACATGTCCGGTAGAGCACCATGACGTTCCGACTTCACTGATCAAGTGAAAGCGATCCGAGATTAGTGTAGTAGTGTCTGGACTGAATACAATTTGTAGCATGACAACTTCCTAGCTGGCTAGCTACTGTGGTATAAGCTTGTCAGTGCCTCGCCTACAGCCAGTCCGTTGTGTGAATATGGCGAGCCTATCATTTCAGGTTGATGGTTTGCGCTAAGTGACAATACTGCACTAGTCGAGAGTGTGCGGCCATTCTGATCGATGCAGCGCTCTGGGAGGTGTCAATAACCAAAGCAATTGAGAATTCCGGGATACTGCGCGCTCCCTGCTCAAAGAAGCAATGTATTGGGTGTGGCAGCCTGTCGTGGACAAGACGGAAGGAGCTCAAAAGCAAGGACACATCCATATACGTGGTCACGTGAGCTCGTGTCGCGCGTGCTCCTCAGCCGTTCGAACCCCACCATCCCAGCGCGTTCAGTTGGCGATTGGCAATGACTACACACCAACTTGCGGTTTTGCTATCCAACGACAGCTTTGTAACGCCCGGCAGAGAACAAGACGATGCCAGAAACGAGATGGCGACACGAACTGGCGTGTCTGGCGGCCATGCCCCTCCCTCCACGCTCGCCGCGCAGCTCGTGGAGAACATCTCTGCGTCGACGAAATCGTCCCGATCTGACGACAATAGCGAGCTGAGAAAACTCTCGGCGACGATCCAGGAAGTCGAAAGCAATCCCGGCATCCTGAAGACGTCCGAAGATCAACTGCGACACAATCACCTTCTCACATATGTCTTCATACGAGCAGTCCTCGGCGGCATCAAGCTGAACGATCCATTCCTCGACCGCAAACACCTGAAAAGCGAGGTCCTCCAAGCGATCAGCTTCCTGAAGCTCATAATAAAGGAGACGCCGGCTGTCTTGGCGTACAAAACTGCGGAAACGCCCTTTGAAATGCGCGGCGACGAGCCACTGTGGATCTGGGTGTTCCCCAAGATCCTGCGTCTGCTTGGTCACAGCCGCTGCCTCGACCTAACAGACGACATAGAGACCTTCTTCTATGAGCTACTTGACATTCTTTCATCTGATAATACGAAGTGGTGTCTGGTCTCCTCAATCACGGTGTATCTTCGAGAAATTGCAAATGGTACGATGGGCGGCAGAAGCCATGGTTCCGAAGTCTTGAGCGCCACTAACATCCTACAGCGCTTTTGCTGCGACTGCGAGACACGAATACAATTATGAACGGACGGGACGAGTCTTTACAGGTCACGCTACCGGAGGATGGGACATTGGAGCTTCTGGTCGGAAAGGCTACCATACATACCATCAAGCAGAGCACCTATACCATCTCGGGCATGGCGGTTGGCCTTCGTCAAGCATCAAGTCTTCTTAAAATTCTTGGCCACCCTCTTGTGTCGCAGCAGCATGCCATGCTGCCGGACGACTTCTTCGCCGCACACCGTCCATGGCTCGCGGACTCTCTGCTCTCCCTGCGAGCTCTCCAGGAAGGCTGGCAGCATACTGTGCCCCTCGGACGGTCTGGAGTCCTTCAAAGCACCCTGAATCTGCTTGCGGGGGACTTCAAGGGCACTAAATCAATTGCGAAACGAAAGGTTTACACCATCCTGGCGCTTCACTGTGCAGATATCATCCAAAACTTCTCCGAACTCACGACGAGCGAAGGCGAAGAAGCCACCACTGCGCAGCAGATCTTCTGCTGCGCGCTACTTCGTCTGTCGCATGCGGCTTTGCATGACAGGAGCATCGGTCGCCTCTCCATGGCTAAGATCGTTCTGCCAGCAGAATCCGGTCTTCTTATCCAGAACCCCTCGTGGGACAAGTCAAGTGACATATGGGTGCGTTTACAGGCGCCTCGGGTAGCATTGCAGATGCTGACGTTCTTACCAGAGATCTATTCAGGTTTTGAAGGAAACATCAGGCTCGACACCACCTGACATGCTCAGTCCGGATTGCCAACCAGGACTCTTTGCTGATTTAAACCTGCAGCGTCAAGTAGAACGCTTGGGCCTGAAGACGACGACCGAGTCCGTTATTGAACCCAAGCCGAAACGCAGAAAGCTCTCGCAAAACTCGTTCGAGTCCACTAAGCTTCCCAAGTTGGTTGCGCAGATTTACAAGATATTGGGTGCAGACCCGGGGTGCAGCAACTTTTCTCTGAACTGGTCTTTCATGTATGCTCGGCACATTAAGGAACGCATGTCTCCGACGCCAGCCGCTGACGACCATATAGGAACGCCTACCCAAAGCTGTCTGAAAACGACCAGTGTACCGTGGTTGACTTGCTTTCCCGAACGTGCTGTCTTGCGGACGAGATCATTCAGACAGACAGCGAAAAGGCCTCGAGCCCACAATGTAGGTATTGTGCGAAAAGCAGCGTTGCTGAACCGCGCACCAAGCAGACTGATGGAAGGGCCAAGAGTGAGGTCACAAGTATATTCGTGAAACTCATTGCTCATGAATCGTTTCTGTCATCCCGGCGACCCAGGATAGTTGCTATGGTGTGCCTCCGACGCTTAATAATTCATGCCGACGATCAGGGCATTTTAGACTTGGAGACGTCGGAGCTCGGAAAGTGGTGTCTTCAGTCTCTCCAGAGCTCTGTTCGTGAGCTTCGAATCGCTGCTGGGTGGGTACTCTCACGTCTGCTATTTGAGCCAGCTGACATGTACCAGGCGGACCCTGGCGACGTTCGTGCGGCCACCAACATCCAACAATAGCGACCCATCATATTTGAGTCATAACCTGAAGACCGCGCTCTCGTTGTTGAAGAGCATTTCTGAGCAGGCTGTCACGGGATTTAGCGAGACAAACATCATGGCTTGGGGCCAGCTTGGAAGGTAAGTCAATCGTCATCATCGCGAAAGGTCTCTCACATATCAAGGCACGTGTCTGGGAACGAGCTGAACCTGGTTCTGCTTCAACTACTCAAGTATCTTGGAGGCAACAACAGTCTGATAGCATCTTGTGCTTTCAACGAGGTATGCGTTTCCGTCCAAATCTGCGTCTGGCGTTTAACCAGGAGCATAGGTCCTCAGCATCGCTACGAGCCGGCAAATATCTTGCTCGCAGCTATTCGAGCCCTTCTGGGGCAATTTGGCTTTTTTTGCGATCAAGGACATGGTGGCTAGGCCACAAATAAGTCGAGCTATTGCCGAGTTGCTGCAGATTTCTGTCAATCAGCTGCTCATACTCATTCAGCGTTTTGCGTTGCCCTGGCTTGTGCTCCTTAAAAAGCGCGATGTTGTGCAAAAAATCACCGAAGCCCGTCGAGAGCAGGATACGTACTTTTGCCTCATGGAGAGCTCCAACAATGGTCCCATTATGGCCCTCCTATTGATTCAGGACGCGCCCGATCCTGAAGAGTTCATCATGTCGAGGTTGCGTGAGTTCTCGTCAAGATTCGAGTCATCGACCATTGCCGAAATGATGAAGTCCGAGGCAGTCGCAATCATCCTCGAGCTGCTCAAAGCAGCTAGTGATGCGGACGAAGAGAGGAAGCCGCGGGTGAGTTTGGTAAACCTTGTCTGTCCGTGACCTCTCGACTGATTTGATGTCATAGATCGTCCACGCCTTGACCTGGATGGCAACAAAGGTCATGGCTCCTAGCCGGGAGCCAAGATCCAAGAAACATTCGGCTAACATCATCGGCCGATTTCTCGAATCTTACATGCTAGGGTCGATTTCCCGCTTGGTCGATGTGATCAACGACCGCATGTTGAGTGCGCCACCAGTCGAGGAACAACTGCAGTGTCTTCGAGCCATGGAAGAGATGATCAGGCTCTGCAAAGCCTATGTCCGGGGTGCGCGGCCTCAGGTAAGATATATTGAATCATGGTCACTTGATCTGTGCTGACATTTTAGATCACCGCCTGCCTGCTATCCGCATTAGAACGCGACCACCTCAGGAAGGCCGCGTTGTCATGTTGGGTCGCTCTGCTCACTCATCTGGAAGAAGAAGACATCGAGGTTCTCCTGGAACCCACGATATTCATCATTAAATTCTACTGGAGGCAATACGATGACTCATGTCGGGCCATGGCAGTGGCATTGATCCATCAAGTCCTAAAGGACTTCCCTGATGTAGTTGATAGGACGATCAAGGTTTTGCCGACGCTCAAGGACATACCGGAGCTTTCCGGTATTGAAGCAAAGCTCTCTTCTTTGAGACCATCTTTGGATCCGCGCGGAGCATTCGTCGTCTTTGCGGAACGCTTATCTCATCAAAACTCAGGCGTTGTTCTCCTAGCGCTCGAAGAGCTGGTGGAGTACCTCAAAGACAACCAGGGCTACCTACACAGTTCGGCCATCAGCGAGCAGCCCGACACCGTCGTCACCACACTCTTGCGGTCTCTGCTAGACTGTGCAGCAAAAGTCGGCACGTCGGATATTGTCGTAGCCAGCGCCTGTACACAATGCATTGGACTCATCGGCTGCTTAGACTCGAACCGGATTGAGACTACGCGCGAGTCAAAGTCGATGGCTGTGCTGCACAACTTTGAGGATTCCCAAGAGACAACAGATTTCGTGTTATTCATCCTGGAGGAGGTCTTAGTTAAAGCTTTCCTCTCCACGACTGACACAAGATTGCAAGGCTTTTTGTCTTTTGCGATGCAGGATCTCATGCAGAAAGTCGACCTTCAGTCCGCCTTGGCCTCATCGACGAAAATACCAAACAGCACGAGATCTGCCGAGGGAAATAGCGTCTACCGGAAGTGGATTGCTCTGCCGGAGAGTGTGCGGGAGGTCCTGAGCCCCTTTTTGACTTCCAGATATCTGCTGGCACCAGCCAAGATCCCACCAGCAGAGTATCCCATCTTTCAGCCTGGCAAGTCGTACGTCCAGTGGGTTAGAGTATTCGTTCTGGACCTTCTGCAGCGCCCCCTCAACGAACATGCGCGCCTGGTTTTCGAGCCGTTGAGTCGTCTCATCCGAGTCAAGGACGTCTCAGTCGCCGAATTCCTCCTTCCCTACCTGGTGATCCACGTCATTGTAGGCAACAAGAGCACGCAGAGTGAGCGTGATCGTGTTACAAATGAGCTTGTCAACATCCTGCGACACCAAACAAGGGACGACGCGACTTACGCAGAACGAGACGACATGAAGTTATACTGTGAAGTAAGTCCATGCCGCATTGTTTATTCGACGGCAAGCCACTCACATAATCTAGGCCGTCTTTCGTGTTTTTGATTACGCCATGAAGTGGGTGCAGGAGAATGGTCGAAATGCAAAGTCTGACCTCAAAGCCCTGGACCGTGTCAAGTCTGTCGTCGGCATGATTTCACCAGAGCTCAGATCACAGCGAGCGATGGATTGTAAGGAGTACTCACGAGCCTTGTTCTATCTCGAGCACCATGCGCAGGAGCTCGAATTGAAGCAAGGCGATCCCTCCGAACGGACGCGGCTTCTGGAAAGACTCCAGGATATATACACTCAAATCGACGAGCCAGATGGACTCGATGGTATATCCGCCCGCCTGCACGTCCTCGACGTCAACCAGCAAATTCTCAGTCACCGAAAAGCAGGCAGATGGACAGCTGCGCAGACGTGGTACGAGATCAAGCTTGCGGAGGAACCTAGTAATGTCGACATTCAAGTCGATCTGCTTACCTGTCTGCAGCAGTCTGGGCAGCATGGTATGTCGTGAACGGAAAGTGACATGAGCAGTGCAGCTAACGAATAGCAGACGTTTTACTGAATCACGTTGAGGGCATGCACTTGGACGTCACCTCGGAGAACCGAATAGTGCCCTTTGCAGTCGAAGCAGCCTGGGCCACAAGCAGATGGGACACTCTTTCCAAATACGCCGGCAGGTTTCATGGAGACTTCATGGAAGACTTCAATGTAGGTATCGCGAGGCTCTTTGATTCAATGCGTCAAGGAAACTCCACCCGAACGAAATTCACAGAGACGCTCGACCTTATGCGAAAGAAGATTGCGTCTGGCCTGACATACACAGCTACGTCTTCGTTGCAAGCATCGCATGAGCTCATGTTGAGGTGCCATATCCTTACGGACATTGAGCTCATTACTCAGGAGCGGGAGGTCGATGGCCCTCAACACCAGGCAACGTTGAAGCTTCTAGAGCGTCGTCTGGAGGTTTTGGGTGCCTATGTCTACGACAAGCAATATCTTCTGAGCATCCGCCGTGCCGCAATGCAGCTTTCGCAGTAAGAAGCACCAGTTGTCTCCTCTTCAAATCATTAGTACTGACGAATCTCTCAGACCCATCTATTCAGACATTGACATATCCTCTCTCTGGCTATCCACTTCAAAACTTGCGAGGAAAGCCAACTCGATGCAGCAGTCCCTCAACGCCGTGCTCCACGCGTCCAAATTGGGAGATGACTCGGCTGTCATTGAGAATGCCAAGCTTCTCTGGAAGGATGGGCACCCGCGAAAGGCGATACAAGTCCTGCAGGGCGCCATTGACGCCAACAAGTTTGCAACACAAGTCAACAACAGTACAAGTTCTTCCAAGGGCATGGATATGCAACAGAGGTACTTGACCGCTCGAGCGCAGTTGACGCTCGCTAAATGGCTGGACGCTGCCGGCCAGACACACGTGATCAACCTGCGAGAGAAGTATCAACAAGCACCAAAGACGCTCTCCATGTGGGAAAAAGGACACTTCTTCCTGGGGAGACACTACAAGAAACTCATGGAGTCAGAACAGACTCTCAAGCTTGACCATCAAAGTGACGCCTACCTACAGGGCGAGATTGCGAGACTGGTCATCGAGAACTATCTGCGGTCGCTCAGCTACGGCACGAAATATCTGTTCCAGACGCTGCCCAGAATATTGACGCTTTGGCTGGAGCTCGGGGCCCAAGTCGACAAGCCGCCCGAAGGCAAGATCTCCGTGTCACGCGAGCTCCACAAGAGACGTGTCGAGCAGCTGAACATGCTGCATAAATTCCTCGACAAGTACATCATTAAGCTACCGGCGTTTATCTTCTATACGGCTCTGCCCCAGATCGTGGCCCGTATCGCACACCCGAGCCAGCACGTCTTCGACCGACTGAAGAACATCTTGGTCAAGGTGGTGGAGGCGCATCCGCGACAGGCGTTGTGGGGTCTTTTTGGTATCATGACGACGAAGCAGGCCACGGAGAGGCGGGAGAGAGGCCAGAGGATTCTGCAAACCCTGCGAAGCGTGTCAGCCAGAGTAGAGAATGGCAGCTACGACCTCAAGACGCTGCTTCGAATGGGAGAGAAGCTGGCGGAGCAGCTGTTGCTGGCTTGCAACAACGGCAACTTTCAGAGCAACCGGACAACCAAGGCGAGCATCACGCGCGACCTCAACTTTAATCACAAGTGTACACCGTGTCCACTGGTAGTGCCGATCGAGGCGTGCCTCACGGCAACACTGCCGACGCTGGCAGACAACGTGCGCCGATACAAGGCCTTCTCGCGCGACGTCGTGACGATCGACTCGTTTCTTGACGAGGTTCTCGTGCTGGGTTCGCTCGCGAAGCCGCGACGGTTGACGGCGCGGGGGTCGGACGGAAAGAATTACATGCTTCTCATCAAGCCCAAGGACGACCTGCGGACGGACCAGAGGCTGATGGAATTCAACGCCATGATCAACCGATCGCTGAAGCGCGATGCCGAATCGAGCCGGCGGCAGCTGTACATCAGGACGTACGCGGTGACGCCGCTCAACGAGGAGTGCGGCATCATTGAGTGGGTGGACGGACTGAAGACGCTGCGCGACATTTTGCTGGAGCAATACAAGATGCGCGGGACGCACCCCGACTACAACGCCATCAAGCGCATGATGAAGGACGCCGTGACGGGCACGAGCAACATCCACCTGTTCACAGAGGGGGTGCTCGGGACGTTCCCGCCGGTGCTTCACCACTGGTTCATAGAGCAGTTCCCGCACCCGGCCGTGTGGTTCGCGGCACGGCTCAAGTACACGCGGTCGTGTGCCGTCATGTCCATGGTGGGGACGATTCTGGGCCTCGGCGACAGACACGGAGAGAACGTGTTATTGGAGAAGGATAACGGCGGCATCTTCCACGTCGACTTCAACTGCCTCTTCGACAAAGGGCGGACATTTGGCGAGCCGGAGCGGGTGCCGTTCCGGCTGACGCACAACATGGTGACGGCGATGGGGATGCACGGGTACGAGGGCCCGTTCCGCGCGTGCAGCGAGCTGTCGCTGGGCATCCTGCGGCAGCAGGAGGAGACGCTCATGACGATCCTCGAGGCGTTTATCTACGATCCGACGCTGGACCTGCAAAAGGTCAAGAAATCGAGCCGCGCGGTGGTGGCGCCGGGGGAGGTCAGGCTGGAACCGCCGTACGTGGTGGACAGCATCAAGCGCAAGGTACGGGGATTGCTCCCGAATGAGAGCATCCCGCTGGGTGTGGAGGGCTACGTCGAGGAGCTCATCAGCCAGGCGGTCGATCCCAGAAACCTGTCGGCCATGTACATTGGATGGTGTCCTTTCCTATAGAGGGGGGTATAGAGGGGGGTATAGAGAGGTGGTACTGGTAGGCGCATGGTCATGGTTCTGTTTGTCAGAGTTGGGAATATGACGAGTATGATCTTTCTGATATGGTTATTATATTGGCTTTCAGACTGCCGCGCCGAGGCACAGGGTTCGTCGTGTATGACCTGAGCACCTGGGTAGGTACCTACTTTACCTACCTACCTTACCTAGGTAGGTTCCTAAGGTACCTAGGTAGGTAAGGTACCACCTACCTTAGGTGAGGTAAGTGGTAGGCAGAGGACGGCGCCAGCCCCTGTAAGTGTCGCCGTAATACTAAGGGTCAACTCCTGAGACGCTGGGGCCTCCTTCTTTAGGGGTGCCTCCCAGGGCATGTACGGCGGACCACCCGCTGGCACCTGCCTGTTCCTCTGCCCAACAATGTAATGTCACATCATCATGCCAGGCAGGCGCGGCCCAGGGTAGCAGCGCCGCCTTCTTATCACTCGGCAGCTTGGCCAGCCTCGGGCCACGACCAATTTCCCTCCTTCGTTTGCGTCTCATTCACTTCAACCCCTCGCAAGCTAGAAGTTTTCCTCTGGTTCGTGGCCCTTCCCAAGCACACGTCGTCCGTCCTTTGCTGCCATCAAAGGTATTGCGCCCCCGCCAAACGTCACGCCAGTTGGTCGGTCGCCTGGCAACTTCTCCAAGAACCCGCATCGTAGCCCCAACGACTCCAGGCTAGTGACCCTCTGCGACAGACTATTATCGTCGTCTCATTCACGGCCAGCGACACTTCCGACAGGATCGGCTGTTTTCCTGCGTACCCTTTATTCCCACAACAGCGCGAAGCACAGAGAAGCAGTCAACATGTCGTCCTATCGAATCGGTCAGTTCCCTTCCGTGCTGCTTGCGTGCACTGCACCCAGGCGTCTCAACGTCACGCGTTCATGCATGACGCGCGCCGAGATCCATCAAGCTCATTCCTCAACCGACCACAAAACTGACATGCCATCCTCCTCTCCCAGAGGTCTCCGCCAACAACCGCGCCGGCTGCCAGGATAGTGTCTGCAAGGCCACCGCGACCAAGTGCCTCAAGGGCCAGCTGCGCTTCGGCACGTGGACCGAGATCCAGGACCACGGCAGCTTCCGCTGGAAGCACTGGGGATGCGTCTCCGGCAAGCAGATTGAGGGCCTGCGCGAGACATGCTCGCGTGGCGGCGACGCGTTTGACTTTGATGCTATCGACGGCTATGATGAGATGGCCGATTATCCCGACCTGCAGGCCAAGATTCGCGAGGCGGTCGAGCAGGGTCACATTGCGCCCGAGGATTTCAATGGTGTATGTTGTCTTGCCTTCCATGCCTTGCGCCTCATCTCCAAAAGGAGTCATGGCGCAAGTCACGGTTCGACAGCAACGATGATGCTAATCTCACCTAGGATCCCGAATACAACAAGCTCGGCCAACGCGCCATCCGCGGTCGTTCAGCCGTGACCAAGGCCAAGGCTGGAGAGAATGACGATGCCGCAAAGGACGAAGAGGCCGAAAAGGCGCCTGCCAAGGGTAAGAAGCGCAGCCGCAAGGCCGCTGACGACGAGGGCGAGCCTGAAGCCGCAGAGGACACCAAGTCGAAGAAGCGCACCAAGACTGCCGCCGCTGCTTCAGTCAAGGATGACGAGGAGGAAAAGCCTAAGCCCAAGCCCAAGCCCAAGGGCAAGACTGCCAAGACTGCTGTCAAGGCGGAGGACTCTGACGACGAGAAGCCGAAACCCAAGGCAAGGGGCAAAGGTGCCAAGGCCGCTGTCAAGAAGGAGGATTCAGAGGAGGACACCGAGGACGTTCCCGTCACAAAGGCCAAGGCCAAGCACGGCAAGGCTGCCCCTGCTGTCAAGGCCGAGGATGAGGAAGAGCCCAAACCGAAGCGGGGGGGCAGGCGTACTGCCGCTAAGAAGGCTGTTGTGGAAGAGTCGGAGCCTGAGGACGAGGGCGAAGAGGAGCCTGTTCCCAAGCCCAAGCCCAAGAAGGCCGCCGCTGCCAAGGGAAGAAAGAAGACAGAGGTTGCTAAGGAGGGAGACAGCAACGATGCGTCTGCCGCAGCACCCAAGCGAAGGAGCCGTAGGAGTGCAGGTGGAGCTTGATGTTGTGCCTCTTGGGTGGTAGCGAGCCATCAGTAGCCTACTATGTTCTGGGGTTGTGTCATTCTGGTTTGACCAGCGGCTGTCTTTGAAGTTGTACGTTATGCGGTTCAGCCTGAGCTCAAGGCAGGGGCAAGTGTTGCTGCAAGCGTTACTGGAATAGGGTACGGGTGATTACGGGGCCAGGCCTCGGCCATGCCTGTTGTACTATGTACTATATAGGAACGGTTGACGACGACGCTTTCCATGTATGGTGAGAGCCAAGAAGGCTTCGCCTCAAACCTTTGGTATCTGCCTGTCTACGTAGCGGTGAAAATCGTGGTCAAATCGTAGACTTCATTCGTAATTGCCTCTCCTCTATGCGGCCCCCATCGTTGTCCATTTTGCCAGCAACTCGTTGACGATTTTCGAGTCATCTTCACTGCCGTCGAATTCCTCATCCTCCATCTGGGGGACACCATTGTCGACCTCATCCTCTTCATCACCGAAACCTCCAAAGGACGCCTCGACGACTTTCGTGTAGGATTGCTCTCTGTTCCTCGTCGATGGGTGATGAAAAATGATCTCGCTATAGGTGATGTGCTGCGGAGGAGCTATAATATCGCTTGCGTATGGGCTCCCGCCCACAGGCGAATAGCTCGGAGAGACCGGCGAGTAGCCCGGCGACGCCGATTCACACGGAACCGCAGGCGAGTAGGGCGTGAACGGCCGCGTGCGGTCGTCGAGCGGCGGCCTGAACGGCGGAAGCGCCGCGCCGAGATGCGGCCTCGTTCTCGCGGCGGCGCGGTAGCCTTCTTTGTGTCTCCTCGTTAGTGGGGGCCTTCTCCTCGGGAGGGGAGGGGGTCTGGCGGTGAGTCTTACTTCGGTCCGGCTCCGGCACCGGCTCCGGCGCGGCCGGTCCCGCCACCTCGATGAGCCGCTCGTGCAAGCGCTTCACGGCCTCGGACGTGTCAAAGGACGAGGCGACACCCCCGGACGACGCCGCCAGTCGCGCCGCCTCGCCCTGCTCCAGTCGACGCAGGTGGCCCGCCAGCTCCCGGTACTGCGCCGTCGGGATCTCGGGTCGGGGGTCGGCCGCCACGAGCTGCTCGAGAAGCTTGCAGCCGAGGAGGAGCTCGCCTGCCACTTTTGGCCGTCCCTGCTCCTGCTCATCGCGCGGCGGCGATGCCGTGCCGAGCACGCCGAAAGTGCCTCCGTCCTTTTCGTACGGCGGCAGCCCATTGTCGCCTCCTCTGGCCGCCATCTCCTTTTCCAGGAGGGCCAGGCTCCCGATGACGCGCCTCCTGTACGCCTTTTCCTCCTCGTCAATGGCGCTGGAGAAGTCACAGGTCAGTCCAGCACCCGAGAATGACTCTCATTCGGGACTTGAAACTCAGAAAGTGATATGAAAATCCCCCGCAAAAGAAATAAGGAGAAGAAGAAGAAGAAGAAGAAGGAGAAGAAACGCACCGCCCTTTCACGTCCCGCGCATACCCCAAAACCTGCAACATGAGCCCCAGCCCAGCCTTCAACCTCTCCAGCCTGTCCCGGAGCCCCTCGAGCCTCTCGCGCCCCAGCGCCCAGCGCATCCTCTCGACCGCCCGTTCGCCGCGCCCGCCGCGCATCCGCGCGAGGCTCTGCCCGAGCAGCGCGTCGACCTCCTCGAACACGGCGAGGCACTCGCCGACGGCGGTCCGCGCGGCGGCGACGGCGGCGTCGGAGGCCGTGGCGCCGGACGCGGCATCGGCCTCGAGCAGCACGGCGAGCTCGCGCGCGACGGTCGCCGTCAGGGACATGTCGCTCGCGAGGGCGCGCGCGTCGGCCGGGGCCGAGGCGAGGGTGCGCGCGAGGGTGTAGAGCTTCAGGGAGAGGCGGGCGCCGAACTCGGCGAGCGCGAGCGACGACGCGATGAGGCCTACGAGTTCGGCCATGGTGCGGTGTTCGCGAAGCGGGAGCGGTGGCATGGCAGTGAGCCTTCCCCCTCTCTTATTGTTGAGGGGATGTGGTTGATCCATCGTTCGGCTTAGTCATGACATGTTCCCCTTTCGAGTGAAGAGGGAGATC
Source organism: Verticillium nonalfalfae (assembly GCF_003724135.2). Taxonomy (NCBI): domain Eukaryota; kingdom Fungi; phylum Ascomycota; class Sordariomycetes; order Glomerellales; family Plectosphaerellaceae; genus Verticillium; species Verticillium nonalfalfae. The sequence goes on from NW_021167288.1 coordinate 96,785, forward strand.
ATCACGGGGAGATCACTCGACGCAGCCAGCTCTGGCTGACACACGAGCCATCAGGAGAAAAAGTAGTCCAGTTCAGTCTATGACAGTTTGTACCGTCCCTGTCGCTATGTTGCCGTAGCATTCATCAATCACTTGCGGCCGTTACGTTGTAGAAGAGACAAGATCCCCATCTCAAAACCCCTGCTCAAGCTAGAAAATTGGTCGTGGCACGTGTCTCTAGTATCCCCTTCGCATGGCATTCCGCGAGCTGTCATATACAAACTCCCGCTCCGTCACCCGCTCATCGAGATATTTGCTGCGCGGCTTTCCGTATCGCTGCTGCTCCCGCCATTCGTGCTCCCACCGCGCACGGTCTTTGCGGTGCCTGCGTATCGTCTCGGTCAACTGGATGAGCTCTAGTACGTTATCCTGCAGAGATGGGTCAGCACGGCTGTCACAGCCAGGGGAAGCCAGGCCAAGCCAAGGCAATGCGTCGCACTCACGTATTTGAGGTACTGCATCACATAGAAGAAGTCCTCCGTCTCCTCAAAGTCATAGCCACACTCAACGACGGCTTCACGACAAACGAGATCTCTCGTAATCTCCGTCCACATCTGATCCTGCTTGGGTTTCGGCGGAGCACGAGACGAGCCGCGACGGTCGCGCGACCGGTCGATTTCAATCTCCAGCTCGCGTTCATATCCTCCCAGCCGTTCACGCGAGTCCCGTGGCGCCGCCGGGAGTGGGGCGGGAGCAGGTGCGGGCACCATCTGGCCGTCGCGCTCAGGGACAAACTTGGTCCTGCGCACGCCGCTATAGCGCTGCCAGGACGTGTCGGTCGATCCGCCGCCGACGCCATCCATGCGTACCCTCTCCGTGCCAGGAGGCACATCAACAATGGTCCAGTCCTTGGTGGCGCCGTTCCATGCCTCACCCATGCGACCGCGAGAGTCAATCTTGGATGTGATAAATTCGGCCTCCTCATCGACAGGTGAGCGGAGAGGCGCGGCCGAGTGAGCCCGACGACGCTGGCCGCCATGGGTGTGATAGTGGCGATCCTCCACGCGGAGTGTGTCCCGATTATTGCTCACAACGAGCTCATGTCCGTGGGCGTGGATGTGGGGGGAACGTCGCTCCTGACTGGGCTCGCGATGGCGACTGCTTGAGCGATGAACGTCGACGTTGGTTCTGCCGCGGGAGGTGATGATGTCGATATCAAGCTGCCTCTCTTCGGTTCGGACAGACGGGCGTGGGGCCGGGCGCGGGGGAGGGGGCGGGCTGGGCACTCGAGTCACACCTAGCGCAGGTCAGCATTATCGTCAACTCAACTCAGGGCCGGCACACATGCTTACCATGATCAATGTCCCGATAGTGCGTAATGACTTCTCTCTCAATGGTCGGTCCGCGGATGACAGGTGGAGGGGGAGGTGGAGGAGACGGCGAGGGGGAGGGTACGCGCTCAGGAATTCGTTCCCTCTCTCTCTGGATGATGCGAATGCGATCCCGCTCCCGCTCTTGGTCGAAGGAGGACGACCGGCGACGTCGTACTGGCGAAGGCGACCTCTCAACGTATCGCATGGGAGCCCTGACGGGAGCAGGTGGTGGTACAGGCTCTCGCAGGCGCTCGCGTTCGCTGATGCGAATGCGCTCACGCTCGCGCTCTTCGTGGATGTGAGGCGGGGTTAGGCTGCGGGCTCTCCTCGTCATGACCATGTGATCGTGGCGTACAGGACTGGGACTTCGAAAACGAGGCCGAGCGACTTCGCGCGTCTCAACATCGCGCTGACGAAGGACCAGTGGCCCTGCCTCTTGAGGTCGGGGGTCGTCGCGGAGGAAGGCTAGGCGGTCACTCTCACGTTCGCGATCTTGAATGCGAACCTCGTCATAGGTGGATTGAGGGCGTCGGCGACCGGCAGACGAGGGAGGTGCATCGTAGTAGCGATCGTCATAGTCGCTTCCCCGGTAGGCCATAGTGGGTTGGGTTCCTCGTGAGATTGACGAGGTTTGTTTGCTCGTATCTGTTGTCTCTTGAGGTTATGAAAGCCCGTAATGCGTGGTGATCTGACTTCTTGCTGGTGGCAGTGGCGGGGTCGTGTGTATGACGGTAAGCACGAGCAGCAGCTGAGCCGAAAGTACACAAAATTGGTGAAGTTCAGACGCTCGTGGCACAAACGATGGGGTGGTCCGTAGCATGCAAAAGTCCAAGACCAAGCAAAAATGGGTATCGAGGGCCGAGAGTCTATGTGTACGAGGGGAAGAGAGAAGTACTGGCGCGAGGCAGCAGAACGAGACGCCAGTCAGAGGGAAGATGCGAAAGTGGACAACAACGCCAGGGAAGTTGTCGAAGTCGATCGGCGTTGGGTTGGGTTGTGTGTGGCGGGGGGGGGGGGGGAGTGCGCGTGGCGGGAGACGGGAGTGAAGTGGATCAGACAAAAAAACAGGCCTGAACTGAAAGCAAGGCCCAAAGGGCTAGTCGTCCTTGCTGCTGGTCTGGTAGCCAGGTCCCTCAGGTCTGGTGCCGTGCTTGACCTAACTCAAGAAAGACAAGTCGAGAGGGGAGGGCTTGCGGGTGCCGAGACGGGAGTCGATCTTGGAAAGAGTAGCGAGCGTCGAGCGTTGTCGGCTGTCGAGTGTCAAGTGTCCATCGTCATGGCGCGGCGGGGGAGCAGCTGATGCGCGGTCCCGACTGGTCGGCTGGCCGTCAGGCTGCGTGCGTGCAATTGTTCCCCCCTCATGAGGGGTCACGGCGGGCTGGTAATACCAGGCTGTTAAGTTGCGTTGCTGGGTGCGCTAATAAGCTGACAGAAGGGGCTGGATGCCGCATGTTGGAGGCTGGCGGCTGCCGAGACGAGGGGAGCCCAGGGTCATCCTTGGGGGGGCCGCTGCAGAGTTGGCCAAGGATGAGGTTGACCACCTTGCCAGGATGGTAGGGAGTGTCTCGAAAAATCACTGACATCGCCCAAGCTGAATAATGTCGGATGAAATTGGGTTGCCATGAGTATTCAGTCCGGAATCTGACCCGATACTCTAAGAATGGCGAAGCATTGAACATATTCCCACTAGGGAGCTCCTCGCCCAGCCCTCTCAAGGATGTGCAGATCGGATGGATGAGGGGGCGAGGGGCGAAGAGGCAGCTTAGAAACAGGAGGTCCCTGCCATAGGTAGGTACCTACCTTAGGTAGGGACAAAAGTGCAAAAACTGGCAACCACTCATCCATCAGTTGGGCAGGCAGGACTGGTCAGGGCGTGGGAAGCCCGCAGCAGGAGCGAGGAGGGGGCACACGACCAGGGTCTTGCCTCGCTGCCCAATGGATTCCGGCAGGGCCTCGCAGCCTCAGAGGCTTGCAGGCTCGAGGGCTTCTGTAGCTACTTCTGAGGCACGTTGTACCTGCCTGTCTTCGGTGACTGCTTGTGGATGGCAAGCTGGGGCCCTGTGACTGTGACGAGACTGGAAGGAGGAGGGCGCAAGTGACCGACAGGTCGTGATGACGAAATGACACACCCAAGGCTGTGATGAGTATAGGCTGCTCATCTGTATTCAGGGTCTGATGGAAACCCGACCAAAGATAAACCAGGGTCCAACATCTGCCAACTTTCTCTCAACGTCCGACTTACCGACTAGCCCCCTTTCCTCTACTGCAACGGTCACACTGATGGTAGCGGGCATGATTTTGTAGTCGAACAAGAATGAAGAGGTAATTGCTGGAGGTGGGGGGCGGGACGGGCCCTGACGTCATGTGGATCTGGGCTCGACCACACCTGCCTGACAACCTCACCTGCCCTAGAGTCGCTGTCCGCGGTGAGGGGGTGCTCCCACGAGGCCCGTCCATGCTTGTCCTTGCCGTGGAGTCGGGTCATGGGCGGCTGTCCCAGGCCCTCGACTCCGCTCTCCGACTCTCCGAGTACAAGCGCCCAAGGGCATTGCTGGCTCAGGGTTTTGTCGTAACTATGTAATATCTGCTCGGAGGACCTGATAGACGTCGTTAGATTATCTCATGTACGATCAAGCGTCGTCTCATATGAGTCCTCACGATGTATGCACGCCCCTCCTGAGTGAGAGTCGTTGTGCCTCCCCCGACTGCTAGGTATCTAAAACCTCACCACACGCTGTCACCCACAAACACTTGGCGTTCATGCGAGTAATGTATGTTGTATATTTCATGCGTGGATTTTCCTTTCGTTACCATCGTCACTAAACAGAGAAAAGACAGAAAGAGGAAGAAGAAGGGGCAAGAGGCAAAATCAACTCCCGTTTTCGTACCCAACCTCTCAGGTGAGCCGAGTCTCCTAGGCTCTCTCTCAAGCATGCCCGCACCAAACTCGCCAGTTCGCCGTCCGCACCATGCGCAGCCCTTCGCATTCGACGTCAGACCTCAGGCATACGCCAAACCGCGCTTCACATCCTTCGCCATGAGTCCCTCGAGAGGCTGCTCGCCCTGCGTATGTTGAGGGCGCCCGCCGAGAATGTCCACGACGTTCTTCATGTGCGCCCAGTGCGTCGCCTTGGGCCTGCGGTTCTTCCAGTCCGTGTCCTGCTCCTCGAGCTCCTGCATTGGCGTAAAGGTCACCTGTGCGCCCTTGATGCCAATAACGCTCGCGCTCATCGGGTCCTTCTTGCACCTGTTATGCGATTTGGGTCGGAACTCCTCGAGATGCTGCATGCACTTGATCGCCAGACGCACCGCGCGGCACCGGTCCATCGGCGACGGGACGCCGCCCTGCTGCACGTGGCCGGGGATACTGTCGCGCGATTCGAAACGGCCCCGGGCCTCCTTGCGGATAATGTCCGCGATGAGCTTGGCGTTGAACACCGAATCTGCCTTCTCGTTGACGAGGATGAGACGTCCTGAGGAGGTCATGCCCCGATCGTGGGCAAATACTTCACGCAGGTGGCGCACGTCGGATGCGAGCGTCTCAAGGTCGAGCCCTTCCTCAGGCGTGTATACGGCACTCGCTCCCACGCTGAGGCCTGCGAGCGTCGCGATGTAGCCTGACTTGCCGCCCTGCGTCTCAACGACAAAGACTCGCCGGCGCGTAGCCGACGCCGACTGCTTGATCTTGTCACAGTAGTTTACCAACTCATTCAGGCAAGTATCAGAACCGAGCGAGTATTCCGAGCCCGGGACGTTGTTCGATATGGTGGCCGGCAACAGGCACATGGGGATGCAGAGCGACGGGTACTGGTCCCTCGCCTTGCGCAACTGCGAAACGGCATGGAAGGCCTCAAAACCACCGATCAGGAAGAGGGCATCGAACTGGTACTGCTCGATGAGGTTGGCGACCAGCTCCATGCCTGATTCCTCGGGCAGTTCGCGGTTGGTTCCGATCTCTGAACCTCCCCGGCTCGCCCAGGCGTCCACCTCGAGCCAGTCGAAAGGTCGCACTGAGCCGACAGGCTGGTCGTCGTGGTGCCTGGTGAAGCCGGCGAAACCGTTGTGAATGGCGATGGGTTCGTGGCCCCGCGAGATACAGTAGGCCACGCCGGCGCGGACTGCGGCGTTCATGCCGCCGGCAGGGGCGCCGACGTTGATGAATCCAATCTTCATCCTCTGCAGGTCGTTTAGTAAGAGAATACTGATTCCCAAAGCACGTCACATCGACATACCTCGCTGGATTCCAGTAGAGCGTCGTCCACCCTGACATTGGTTGTCATCATGTAGGAAGTGAACATCTCGGCGAACTCGGTATCGCGAAGGCCCATGGCCGTTTCGAAATCCTTGGCATCAACTGCCTTGGCGACTTGCTTGGTGTCTTGCACAGCCTTCATAAGGGGTCTTCGTGTGATCTGGTTTTCTGTGATGGCGATGAAGCACGTCTCCGTCTCGGGCGTTGCTTCGAGGACAGCCTTGACGGCCTCGACACCCTGGAGGGTGCCGAGCATCCTGTCGTACGCCACGGCGGTGCCGCCGCGCTGGACGTGGCCTAGTGTAGTGATACGGGTGTCGAGAGCAAGGCCGTCCTTGTTCGCCAGGATGTTCTTGACCATTTCGGAAGTGATCTTGTTGCCGTGCCTGTCGTGAGCGCCCTCGGCAATGATGACAATGGTCTTGCGCTTGCCCAGAGCGCGGTGCTAGAAAGGGTTTCGTCAGCTTTTCGTGCCATACAACAGCCGTGGAGCCGCCCTGCGCTTACTCTCTTCACGATGGCACTCATGTCTTCCTCCCAGTGGTCGTCTCTAGGCTTTTCCGGGATGAAGATGAAATCGGCTCCCGTGGCAACGCCAGCCATGAGGGCCAACCAGCCGCAATGGCGACCCATGACCTCGATGACAAAGGCGCGTGCGTGGGACGAGGCAGTGGCCTCGATATAGTCCACCATCTCGCAGATGCGCTCGAGGGCAGAGTAGCAGCCAATGGTGGCATCCGTGCCGGACATGTCGTTGTCGATGGATCCGACAAGACCGACAATGTTGAGGTGCTTGTGCTTCTCCACCTGCTCGGGCTTGAGCTGGCCGGTTGACACGAGCTCCTCGAGGAGGGAGGGCCACTCGGCGCGGAACTTGTCGGCACCGGTCAGTGAACCATCACCACCGCAGATGATGATGGCGTCAATGCCGCTGAGGATCATGTTCTTGGCGGCGGTGAGGCGACCCTTGCGCTCGAAAAAGGCCATGCAACGCTGGGTGCCGATCAGGGTGCCGCCCTGGGAGAGCCAATTGCGGACGTCCCGCCATTCGGCCTTTCTGATGCTGTCGCCGCCCTGGACGAGGCCCTCGTATCCGTCGTACACGCAGTAGGCATCGCAGCCCAGGTGGATGGCCATGCGAACCACAGCACGAACGACACCGTTCATGCCAGGGGAGTCACCTCCCGAGGTCATGACGGCGATCTTCTTCTTCGTGGCCATGATGGCGGTTCGGTCGTCTGTCCGGACGGCCGATGTCCTCTCGCTGAATTCGGGAAGGAAAAGTAGACTAAAATCTAAGAGCTGTCGATGTAAGAAAGAGATGCCACAGCTCAAAGGAGGGGAATTGATAAGGTGGGTGATCCTACAAGGTAGATGTGTAATAGGTTCGACCAAGGTTTGGAGGGGTACTGGAGGGTGGAACAGGATAGGCAGAGCTGATCAGGCGAGCGGACTAGAACTGCAAAAGCGAACAGCCTCGGAATGCACGAGGCGCGAGGACGAAGTAGATTGGAGGAGCTAGATAGGTAGCCGCTCCCTAAATAAGACCGGTCGTACTGGTTGAGTCGCGGCGGGTGAGGCAGTCGGTGCCGGATTCGGTGGGAAACCTCTGGGCGTCGTGCGAGACACACGCATAGGCGGTCCAGACAGCTAGGGTGTTTTAGCGTGCCAGGGCCTGTGACGTGGGACAGACAGCGGATGGACAGGGGGGGGGGGCACAAGGAACCCCCAAGGGAGAGGGTTTTCGAGAGCTCTTATCGCTTATCGTCGGGCGGCGCGGGGTCTTTCAACATGGGCCAAGTAGGTACCTTTAACTACTAGGTGGTAGGTACCTTGCAACGAACAACTTGGGAATGAGGGGTTCTGGGCATGTACGTAGGAACATGATCTGATGCTTGGTCCTAACCTGCCCTGTTCTGTCCTGTCAGAGGAGGGCAACCTTGCGTCAAGGTCTTGAAAAACAAGATCCATCTTCCCCTCCTATGTCGGACCGGAGTCAGCTTTCTTCGCTCTTTTTTTCTCTCAAAGCCTTTGGGGGGGGGTTTGTTGAGGGAAATTTCCCATCTCCCTCAAGCCTCGTTTGTGAGGGGTTTACGGAGCTCTGAGCTCGAACGGCCCGTCTGGTCTCAAGCCCTGAGAAACAGCCCCCCCTTGGGCCCACTGAGAGGCTCCGTGCCAATGGTGGGTGCAGTGACTGTAATTCTATAATAATACCAGTGAGAAATGGTTCAAGATTGGCTATGGCCCGCGTCTCTGGTACCTCGCCGTTGATTTCGTTCGTTCGCATTCAGGGCCCCGCCAACCTACAGCAGATGGGACCCCCATGCGGTTTAGAACGATGGCAGCTCTCTGTCAGCTCTTTGGGCCACCCATTACGGCATTCATCGCTCTAAGAGACCGCCCAACCCGATGCACCCACTCAACCCGCCCCTGCGACCCACTTGAGCTCCTGCAGCTGGGCACTGATTTGTCGATCCCCCTGCAGGGCTACGTCGGGCTTCTTTGACTTCACCTCAACACCAACTGTCCGAGCACTTGTGCATCACAGCCTTCCGCATCGCAGCCTTCCGCATCCCAATCGAGCAGACGGGGGCAAACTCTTGTGCGGCGCTTTGCACAATGAAAAGACCGACATCGAGGATCCGACGCTACCATTGAGCTAATCGCTGCCACCGATATCGCCGTGCAACGCACCCCACGCGCATCATGGCGAACAATCCGACACAATCACCCTACACATCCTTGCGTCCGCCGCCCATTGGCAGTCGCAAACCAAAGAACCTGGGCGAATTCATTGGGAGGATACAAGCTGAACGCGGTTTCCGCAATGTCACCGAGGCAAGCCTCCGCGAGGAGGTCGCGGCCAAGACGAATGGCGAGGCAAAAGAGGACGACGTTCAAATGTCCGTGACGGACGACGAAGATGTCGAGGAGGCCAAGGATATACACACAGTCAAGGGCGAAATTATGCGCAATATAGAGTGAGCGGGAAGCGCTGCTTGTATGTTTGAGCGCCTCTGTTAACCAATCGCAGCGCTGCACACAACACAGCCATGGTGGCCCTCGACTTCGTTTCTCTGCTTCTGACCAAGCACAATCCCAACCAGGCGGGAGTCACCTTGTCACAGGCTCTACGCGACTTTGCCGGAATTGGAACGCTTGGGGTGTCCAAGTTCAAGGATTCGGAGCAAGCAGGCGACAAAAGACGAAGGGAAGAGAAGCGGCAAGAGGCCAAGGAAGTTTCCCAGGGATGGACGCTCATGGAAATTGAGCGGACGAAAAAGGCGGCAGAGAAATCGGCCGCCATGCTCGCCAAAGAAGTTGATCGGGAAGAAAAGTACTGGAGCGAGATTCTAGCGGTCAAGCAAAATGGCTGGTCGATGTGTAGATTGCCGGCCGAACGTCATACCCTGGGTGTGAGGTTTGGCTTCACCGAAGGTCAGTGTTTTCCAACCACCATGCTATGCGGCACGTGCTAAACTGCGCAGCATCCTCCGAGTTTCGGAACAACAGCCTTGCACCTCTGCGGCGTGGCGACGACGGCTCGGTCGTGCTGGAGCAGGGGCGAGCAGGGGTCGGCTGCCAACGCATCTCTGTCACGTTGGCAAGAGATGGTGAGATCAGCGGACAGTCCACTACGAGCTCGTCAATTCTAGAGTCGGCCCCACTGCAGGAACGAGTTTTGGAGGCTAGAAACACCATCTTCTCTCAAGAACTGTGGCACGAGCTTCATCGTGAGGCTCATTCTTTAGCCTCTTATGGTGTGCGTGCGAGCGACAGCAGCATCACCTATGAGCCGAAAACGGGCCCTAGCATCAATATCTCTCTGGACACGCTGTTGGGTGTGGCGCCCACGGCCCAGGAAACGAAGCCCGACACCTGGTACGCCGAAGTGACGCAGTTGAGTCTTCATGTGCTCCTCAGCTATGCTCATCGCGAGAACGAGGTGCAGCGCCGGAGGCCGGGACCTCCCCACCAGCGCCGTCACGAACAACACAATCAATATCATCTCATTCGCCCCATCCTATCACGGGCGATCCACGATGTCTCAGTCAGACAGTGCACCCGCCTCGTCGGCGATTTGGTACGCATCTTGCGCCAGTCGGGCATTGAGGAGGCTGCCTTCACTCTTAATAACCCTCAATTCGTCCTGCCCAATTCCGATGCCCTGACTTCGACGTCTTCAAATCGCCCAACAGCAGCGCAAGCCCTCGTCAATCTCCTGCTAGCCCCTTCAGACTTCCAACTCGATGTCACATTGACGCCGCGGGCGAGGATCCAGATTCGCGGCCGTACCTGGTTCCTCCCCCTCACAACCACGCAGTACCAGGTTCACCTCCTTCCGCCGCTGGACAGCACGGACGCAACGCAAAACTCTCTCTTGACTTCCTGCCCTCCGTACCGAGAGCGGGACGGCTACCCAGACCTCCAGTCTCTGAAGGTCTATCTTCTGACTGCTATACCACGCGCTCTCGCCGACCTATATCTGCCGCTAGCCGAATCACTGGGCTCCAACCCCTCTCAGGCGACTACGGAGCCCGCAGCAGAGACCAGCGATCCTATTTGGGTCAAATCGGTCCGCGGCAACGCCATTCAGGACAGCACGCGCGATGCGCGCGAGATTGCTTTTGAGCTCGACGAAAAGAGCAACGCCGATGGGTCAGAAAGGCTCACTCTAAAGGCCTCCGGCATCTGGTGCGAGGGCAGCGAAGCGCGCACCAAGTTCGAGCATTTCGACGGTGTCCCCGATGGCGAGGGCCAGGCGTCACCAACCAAGATCAAGATCAAGGACATCATCGAGGCGGTCGTTACGGCTACGGAGGCTGTCTAGTCGCCGCCCGTTGCTGTTGGTGACCAAGAACTGTCACATATGCCTGGTGCGCTGTTGGCCGAGGCAGATGGCCGCTGGAGTCCAGTCCAGTTTTTCTTCGACATGAGTTGATGAGACTGAGAAAGCCTTGGTGTGCATTGCTTCCCGACTTTGGAAGCTGCGGCGTCGGGGCAGATACGACCGATGCCGACTCGGGCATGCTTCGTATGAACTGAAGCTATAGAGAACGTACCAGACATCAGCCTGTCGCGAGGTATACAGAAGCACATCGGCCACGATGAACCACCTTTCAGTAGCCCCTAGGTAGTCAAGATACCCACTCTGTGCTTCCAGAACGAAAACCCTGCCCATATGACATGAGATGCGATGCTCCGTAGAGTGCCAAAGGGACAGGGCAATTCCAAGCTCATTTACAGAACCTCGTCGTCGCGCTCAACATTTGCCATGGTTGCAAGTGGCTGTCCCACGCACCCAGCGGCGATTTGGCGTTCCAGAATTGCTACAACCTGCCATCATGTACCTCTTGCGTGCTAGTCTTTTTTGTTATTGGTTTAATGCTGGGGCGGCCCTCAAAAAGTCATTGCGCCTCAAAGTCATGATTTCGGCTCCTGGGACGGAGACTTGCCACGGGAAACAAGATGCCTCACGGACTCTTTGATGTAATCCATGCTACCCACCTATCTTTGGCATGTCGTCTGAATGCAGCAGGGACATGTCCTTGGGCGCACCCGGGAAGGTGTCTGGGGTTCTTCCAGTGAGACCATGTGTTTGTGAGCATATTCTACCAGGTCTTCACCCAAGCTACAACAAGCGCAGGATGCAGGCTCCATGGGTTCCGGAAATGTTACTTCTGATAGTTAGGTCAGCACGAGGCGCTGCACCCATGGATTGTCTGGGCAATCCCTGCCCAGCGGACAGCATCATTCACCAATAGAGCATGCATCACAGTATCGCAACAAACGCAAAGAAGCTTAACCCAAAATGAGCTATTTGTCCTGGCCTCCTCTATCTTCCCTCAAAATCAGTCTGTGTGTATCCCCGGAAGATAAACCAGATAGACGCCCGGCGCCTGTTGACTGAGAAGCAACTCCGAAACCTTGATGCTATCATGTTCTCCGTGGCCCCTAACGCCACACCCATATCATTGCTGGGTCTAGATGAGATAGCATGATGCCTGCCCTGTAGTGGATCCCAACCGGAGAACGCAAAATGCAGCCATACTGCTTAGAAAACTCGCGGAAACCCCAGCATCCCTCAGAACCCGAAGAGGTGGCGAAGATCCGCCATACTGAGACCCATGCCCTTGCTGGCCTTACCATCAAGGGCGGCCTCGATAGCTTCCCGCTTCTTCGTCTGAATTTCCATGATGCGATCCTCGACCGAATCTTTGACGAGAATACGGTAGACCTTAACCTCGTTCTGCTGTCCGATGCGGTGGACGCGATCTACGGCCTGCATCTCGACAAATGGGTTCCAGAACGGATCCAAAATAATGACGCGGGACGCCTGGACAAGGTTGAGACCTGCGTTTCCGGCCTTGAGGGAAATCAACATGAGCTTGGTCCTGGGATTCTCGCGGAACCTTTGAGCAGACTTAAAGCGATCCTTCATGTTCATATCGCCGTCGTAGCGCACATGGCCAACATGTTTGAGCTCTTCGTCCTTTTGTAGAGCGATTTCCATCAGGTCAATAAACATGGTCCACTGGGAAAAGATCAAAGTCTTGGCCCGTCCATCCGATTCATCTCTGATCTGCTTGATGAGGTCGACACAGGCCTGTACTTTAGCTGAAGTCATCCAGTGTTTTGACAGGTAGCGGCGGTAGTCGCGGCCATCCTGGGCCGATCTCTTCGCCGACTTGCGAAGTGCCTTGAGCATCGTCGCCTTGACTTTACGCCTTGGACCCTTCGGCTTTGCCTGTTTGTTCTTGGTTGTAGCACGCTTGCTTTTGGCCTGCTGTTTTGCCTTGATGTAACGCGAAGGGGCACCTGCAGTAGATGACTCGTCATCCTCATCGTCAACTACGAAGCCTTGGAGATTGCCTCTGGCGTCGACATCATCCGCATTTTCTTCCTCGTCATCGGATGAGAACTCGTCAGATTCTTCACCTCCGCTAGTATCGATTTCCTCCCGTTCCCCATTGGCGTGGTTCACCTCTGCGTCGAGAAGCTCAGGCATGTGAAGCAGCTTGAAGGTCGAGAGATCAATGACTTTCTCCGTCTCCAGTGGTTCACGGCAGACAGCGCACCTAATCTGTTGCACGTTCTCACCGCGGCGGATATTATCACGCTCGCCGTTTTCAACATGAGTGCGGAGACAGTCAGAACACATGTAGTGTCCGCATGGGAAGGGGATTGCAGGGTTGGGAATCTTGTCCAGGCAGACAGGACAGTCAAAGCCTTCCAGAGATTCCATAGCTCCGCGCACCTGCTCGATGAGACGCTTGACAACTGGCGCTTTGAGTGTCACGGCAAGTTCCAAAGCCGCTTCCTTGTCGCGATCCAGGGGCACGCTTTCTTCATCATCGAGCACGAGGTGAGGATGACAAACTGCCTGTCTCATCCGTAGCAGCTGGACGAGCAAGACCGAGTATTGCTTGTGCGAAGTGCCCTCCCTGATATAAGCATTGAAGATGACTTGGGCGTTCTCTGTGACGGCTTTGTAGTATTGCAGCTGCTCTCCTTCCAACTCGATGTGGACGATCTCTTCAGTCTTCTCAGGGAGCTGCAAAATACGCTGCCCGTTGATCTCTGACTTCTTGTCACGTCGGAGCATGGTCTTCTGAAGGAGCACCCTAAAGGCGTTCAAGGCCGGGCCAGGATTCGCACCCTTCTTGAGGGGCCCGAAGGTGCGGTGGAATATTGCCCAGTCGTTATAGGGTTCGATTTGTAGAAACCGGTAAAAGGGGTAGATTTCGTGTAGAGTATTCATCATGGGTGTACCCGTGAGGCACCATCGGTGCTTTGCCATCAATGCAGTAGCAGCAAGGGAGGTCTTGCCCTTTCGATTTTTGATCATCTGAGCTTCGTCGAGAACGATGCGGTGGAACATGCTTTTAGTAGGGTGGAAAAGTCTGACGCTCTGGGCAAGCAAGGCATCGTTATCTTGGTCGACGTTGCGACCCGCGGCTTGCGTCCAGAAGGTGGTCACTTTCTTGTGTTCGCTGCATAGAGTCTGGTACGTTGTCAGGACTACGTCGTGTCGCATCAGTTCGTCTGCGCATGGTCGGTTGTTTTCGTGGAAGATGCAAATGCTGAGCTGGTGGTCCGGCAACAACTTGTCTTTTATCTCTTCCTCCCACTGTCTGACGAGAGAAAGGGGAGCGACAATAAGCGTAGTCTGTTGACTGTCAGTGAGGATCGGAATGAGGGGCCTGTTAGAGTGGGAAGCATACTCGACTACCGTTCTTAGCGGGATTTGCTATCATCAATGCCAAGGTTGAGATGGTCTTTCCCAGACCCATATCGTCGCCCAAGATTCCGCCTTTGCGGGCACTTGCTTCCTGTTTCTTCATCCAGGTCAGGGCCTGTTTCTGATGAGCGTATAAGGGATAACGCAAGCCAGGTGGCACATCAACCTGCTGGTCATCCGGAGTCTCAGCTCCGAGGGTGCGGACAAACTGCTCAATATGTTGACGCTGTCTTTCCTCCTCGCCAATGTTTGCCTGTCGTTGATAGGCTGATCCAGGAGAGTCAATTTCCAATATGCGATGCAGATCTCGTTGTGTATTCTCTTCTAGAGCATCTCCGCTTCCGTATGTCATGGTATTGAAATCGATTTGACTTGTGCGCTGGATTGTTGCGGCCAGCCCCGTGAGTGCCGGCTGCTGCCGCTGCGAACCATCGCGGCCCATGATGTTCATAGCGCCATTGTTGGGAGCTCTCCAGCTTGGTTGGTGCCCAAACAGAGAGGCTGGCACTGGAGAGCTCGACCGGGAGGGCTCTGGTCTGACCAAGCGCTCTTCCAGGAAAATGGGAGAACTGGTCATGGGGTTGGTGAGGCCCTGGCGACGAGTCTCGGTCTTGGATCTTTTCTGTGCGACGGCAGCCTCTATCTTATCGTCGGCTCTGCGACATGTTAGTAACAAGTTATCAAGCATGCCAGCAGTGAGCGACAAGGACTGACTGTGTTAGATCCATAACAGAACTGTCGCTAGCAGTTGAGCTACGGCGGCTGCCAACGAACGCCTGACGCTTGCTGCGACCGGGGCTCATGGCGTCATGTGCACCTTGGACGCTGCTCAGGTCGCGCTTGCTCCGTGACCGTAAGTCGCTCTGCCCGTAACCTGAACCGTGGCTTGAGGACGCCATATCGCCAGGAATGTGCGACGGGAACCCGGGCTGGCGGGTTTGATGGCTGTATAGACCTGAAGAGTAGTGTCAACTCGGTACCGAAGACTCATTGGGAAATGGTACATGAGGATGAACAGTAGTTCAGGGTTTGGGACACCGATGACTTCATGGGGCGTACGGAAGGGAGTGTAGAAAAGGAAAAGTCGAACGTGGGCGACATTTATAAGAATAGGGGGCAAATCAAGAACTGCAGACGACCATTGTCCTTTCATGCGCGAGATGGTAGCCCGGCTATGCTTTGTTGGGCAGGCTATACGGATTCGGAAGGAGAGGGAGGTTTCACTTACCATCGGGGCGGATGGCACGATGGCTCTCGGGAGAGCCTGTCTCATACCCAGTCCCTACTTGGACCGGCGCATTTCCTTCGTGATACGCGGATGGATATGTACGATGGCCGTAGAACCGCGAGAACGAATCGTTGGGCCGATCGGCGGTGATGCGCGCCTCTGGAAATCGCGTTGCGATGCGCCACTTGCTCTTCTCGGCAGCATCGATCTGCTCGCAGAGAGACGCAATCTTGCGCCTAGTTGTGTGGATTTGAGCGTTGACGAAAAAGTTATGGCCGTCTCGGGGCAGCTTTTTGAGGTAGTCCTGCTCGGCTTTGAGAGAGTCACGAAGCTGTCGAATGTGGTACTCGGCATTTGTGAGTGCGGCGTCGCCCTGATAAGCCTGCGAGTCGGCCATAGTCTCGGCAAGCCTTGGATGGACCAGGCTCCGGATGGTGTTGTAGTAGGGAAGGAGCTTGAGAAATGACGCGCGGTAGGCCGAAGGTTCGATATTGGACGAGTCAGGGACAGGAGTGATGTCAAATACCAATGAGAGAAAGATCGCGAGAGTGATAAGGTGGGTGGTAACCTAAGTCGACCTGTGTCGTGTAAAGTGGCATCGATGAAGGAAGATGAGATGATTCAGAGCCCGATATCATCCACTCTGGATATTGGTGTGGCCTTGCGCTGGAGTTAGGGATTCTGAGGCAAGCGGCAAAGGACTACTCTATGAGCTTCCTGATGAGGCGAGGCGAGTGTCCTAGAAAGCGCGGCGTCAGTACGGTCTGGGGCAGGACTTTGAATCGTTCATTACACGTGAATGCCAACTTACGCTGGTCAGATATGTCTGTGGAGATGGGAAGACCCTACGCCCGGAAGCCTGGGGGAAGGTTATACCTCTTGTCGATACTAATGAAGTGAGCGACATGGAAATCGCAAGGCATTGAGTACCCGAGTCGGAAGTCCGAGGGTCGGTATGTAAATTATGATGGTGGTGTAGTGAAGATGGGTACAGTAGGGAATGAAAGTGTAAAATAGCGTGGCCACTTCAGGTCATGCAGTTGTCAAGAAGGCATCCGTACGGTGCATGCGTGAAGGGGCGAAAGTGCTGAAGGCTGGCAGGCAGACACGTCAACAACTAGATTTCGCGGTGACATGTTTGGCAAGGAAGGCGCACTGGTGCATGTCACAGCTCACAGTCAGGCTGGCGATGCGGAAGGTGCAGAAGGTGCAGAAAGACGGATTGCATGCTGTGGATGACCGGGAGGCATTCTTCGGAAGCTCTTGCCCCACTTTGACGTCCTCGAACACTGCGAGCTACAGGGCCCTCGTGCGAAACGACGAGATACTCAGAGCCTGGGGGGACAGTACATGATGAAACCTCTATGTGCTGCGTGTTCCTGACTACCTGCCTGCGTAGCATACACACAGTACTGTTGTCGCTGCGGTCTTCCATGTGGGAAGCGAACACACGGCCCAGCTCACTGACCGAGTCCTCATCCGGAACGTGACTCAGCAAAATGGCACCCTCAGTCTTAGGGACTGGTAATGTGCGGGCTCGCATTCAAGGCGCCACCCTCACCGACTAGCTGACCCGTGTCTACGGTTGAATTTAGACAACCTGCGAACATATCCAAGTGAATATCATCAAGATTGACTCCTTCTGCAGAAGAAGACGAACAGTCATCCAAAAGCCAACGCAGGCTCCCTATACAATTAGTGCCTGCAGTACTCTCTCTACCAATGCTCGCACCAGAACGCCGATGAATCCGTCCAAATCCTACACGCAAAAATGTTCAACCCCTCGTCACGAAACTCGAAACCAAAGAAATCATCAATCAGACCCTGACCCGTTGATCTTATCCCAAGCATCTCCGATCTTGCCTGTCACCCAATCCCAGGCATGCTTGATGCCATCTCCAATGCTCGTTGCAAGGTCCTTGTCAGGATCGTCGCCCCCTGTGGGCGTAGCGCTGGGGCTTGGCGCCGTAGATGTGGGCTCCTTCGTCGACACGCTCGCCACCTCCTCCGTGCTTACAGCGACTGCAGAGGTTGTCGTTTCTTTTGTGGTAGAATCGACCGCCGCGATAGTCGAAGAAGTGGTCGGCTCAGGATCTGCCAGTTCGGTTGGTGCGTCCTCCGGCTTGTGGAGGCCGGAAGGTCTGAGGGGAAGGCGAAGTGTGCCGTTGTTCGGCTTCGGCACGAGTCCGACTGAGTCACAGAGTATGTTGTAGACCTCAATGTTTTCTGTCACGCGTTAGTGCTGCCGCTGCTCACAGCTTTTGGGGAAGAGGGGGTGGAACGACGTACGGAAGGGCGCAATCTCGCTGTTGGGCGGGTGATGGAACGCTGGCCCGCGAGCGATGAAAATGGCTCGCATGAGAGGATGCTCGTGGTCATAGCCATGGAGGCCCCGAGGGTGATAGATCTCGCCCTTCTCGACGGCTGCTGCGACATCAAACTCATTCTTGGCAGCGATGGCCCAGCCCGTCTTGGGCACGATCCACAACGGCGCGATTCGTTGATTTTTGGAAAAATGATAACGCTCGGGCATATTCACGTCTCGAAGGTAGACCTCAAAGTTGGGGTTCGTCTTGGTCTTTTCCTCCAAGCCGTCGAACAGCCCTTGGAGATCAGCAGGGTCCTTGGGCCGCAGACCATAGAGCGGCCAGCCATCTGTGTGCTCGATCTTGTCGACGTCGACGAGGTCCTCGAGCTGCATGACCCGCGCGGTATCCGTCGACGCCATGCCGTGATCCGAAACGACGATGACATTGACGATGTGTGTCAGGTTGCGGGCCTCGAGCCCAGCGAACAGCTCCTCCATCATGCCGTCGGCGGACTCAATGGTAGCTCGGATCTCCGTGCTGTTGGGTCCATATCTGTGGCCATCGCCATCGACATTGGGCACATAGGCAGCAATGAGCTGCGGGCGCATCTCTGCCACGGCAACGGCATGGTCTTCTTTGCCGGGCATGTCTAGGAACTCGAGGATGCGACTGACTTTGTTGGCCAGCAGCTCCTTGCCGTTGTACTTGTCAAGGAAGCTAGGCTCGACACCGTCAATGTGCGCCTCGCTGCCGGGCCACATGTGGACTGCCGTCCGGATGCCCTGCCTCTCAGCGGTCACCCAGAAAGGTTCGCCGCTCCACCACTTGGGATCGAGACTCCGAGCGGGGTCCGTGTAATAGAACTCTGCCTGCAGCTCGGGGTCCCAGAATGTGTTGCCCACGATGCCGTGGCTCTCCGGGTACAAGCCGGTGGCCAAGGTATAGTGGTTCGGAAACGTGACCGATGGAAAGGACGGCATCATGTACTTGGGCGAAACGCCTTCGGCAACGAAAGCGTTGAGCCGTGGGGTGATACCTCTCTGCAGGAAATCGGCGCGAAAGCCGTCCAGGCTGATGATGATCGTTGTCGGCGCGAACAGGGCAGTGCCGTTGCTCACCAGCTGCGGCCTGGTCCTGGCGGAGTTCTTGCCGAGCGAGAGCTTCCAGGCGAGGAGGAGAAGGATGGTGAAGCCGACAGCGATCAAGGTGTGCATGAGGAGCCATCTGCGCCAGCTGCGCCTCCGGTCCGACTTTGCGCTCGCGACCATGCCCAGTCTCCGCCGGTCGAGCTCGTTGCTGTCTTCCCTATCGCTGCTGTCGCCGGTGCTGCTTCCCTCCTTCATGCCGCCCTCCTCCATCTCGTACATCAAGCCGCCATCCTCGCCATGAGACGCCATCTCCATCAATTTTTCCTTCTTCTGCCTCCTTCTCGTTTTGCGTTGATGGCGCTTCTCGTTCGTGTAGTCGTCGGCCGACTCGTCGTTGACGGACAAATTCGAGTCGCTTGCCCGTCGCAGCAGGCGCAGAGGATTCGGAAGGGCGAGGCCGGAGCCTCGCCGCTGGGATTCTTGCCGCTGTCGTCTCGAATCGGTCACCAGCCGGTCTACCTCGTCCTCCTCCATGAACACTATCCTGTCAGCAGCGCGAAGTTCACGGCTGTTCCGGGCGCGGAGCTGGAGCTGATCGTCGTCGCTGTCGGAGTCTTGGTCGCTCGGGCTGTGGAGGGATGCGGCGTCGTCGTCGTAGCCCACCGGCGATAGGAGGTGGGCCGCACCCTCGCGATCGCCATGGAGCGACTGGGTGTTGAGTGGTCGAAGCGACATGGCGATGGTGTTTGATCGTTCGCGTGTCGTCGATGCCAGCGAGGCCAGATAGAAGCACGTCAGACCATCAACAAAATTGATGCTGATGATGATGCTTGTCAAGGACAGGATCGCTCTCGGAATCAAGATTGAATTGGCGTCCCTCAAGGTTGCGCCGCCCAAGATGCGGCCGCCGACCCGGCACTTTCCATCATCCCGTGGCCTAAAAAGGCATAGTCCAGGCCCAAAATCGCAACTTCAGCGGAGAAGCACAGGCCAGTCCGAGTCAAGGGTCCAGCGCCTTCGTTAGGGGTCCAACCACACAGCCAGCCTTGTCCAAGACGGTCCATTTTGTCGACTCTCTGTATGATGAGGCATCAGCATATGAAACGGTTGACAAAATTCCAGCTTATGACTGGTTTTTTGTCTACGGTTCTTATCCTTTCACTTTCCATATTCTCCTTCTTGCAAGTAACCCTGCAAGCGTAGCCACCTGATAAGGCTGATTTGATTGATCGACTCTGCCCACCTCAGTGGAGGCTCCTCTGGTCTTCCTCACCAGACGGGGTTGGCGGATTGCATAGGGCCCTTTCCTCACCATGGTCTGAATGCCAGCGAGCACTGCAGGTGCGCTGCTCGCTGCGCGATCGACGTCTAGAAGGTCTAGAAGGTCTCGCTCTACAACAGAGGAGGAATGCTGGCCGTGTTCAACAAGTGCACATAGACTCGGACTGTAGAGATCCACAGACTGACGACCTCGCTGGAGCATTTGGATTCAAAAGCTCAAACGTGAGGAGCAAGATTGTCCCAGTATCCGTAAGCAGGTACCCAAGACGCCAGCTGTGTCAAACGATGGCCGTGCGATCGAGTCAATAAGCCCTCTGGCGGGTGTAGCAATTCAACTGGTGCTAATTGATACAGCAACGAAGATGCCTGGGGCGCCCACAACAGACTTCCGAGCCGAGTGTGATGAGCTGTTCATGCAAGCTGGTCATCACCAGCTCGGTCACTCGATTGGTGTCGAGTCTGGTCAACGGTCGAAACCTTGTCATTTGCTATCACGGCCTCGGCTCGGACATCATTGGATATGGGTTTTCGAGCCGGGCCTTGATCGAATTGACGTCGCGAAACGTAAGCGCACTGCACCTCCTGTCGGTATGAGTCAACGGGCACAAGGCCCCGCTACCGAGCTCGGGCGGCTTCTCCTCCGTCTGACCACTCCCGAACACCCATCATGTCTGCCATTCACGTGTTTCAACTAGCATGAGGTGGCCGTGTGTGAATTACGATTACCACGCCGTACCGGCTAAATCTCGAGCTGGCGAATGACAGAAGCTCAACAGAAGCTTGGTTGGGTGCTTTGCCGTCACAAGCGGTGCTTATGTTCGTCGGCCTGCCATTTTGAACTCGCCGTTTCGGTGACTCGAAGGACAGAAACCGAGCCGAGTTGTCATCCCACCAGGCAGCAAGCCGCTGTTGCTCCTGTCAGTCGAAGGGCGTGTTCATGATGTATATAGTCTGACGCGACCGTCGTGATCAACAGCCACAGAAAGCCGGCATCATATTCAACACACGCCTCACGGTGAATGAGACTACAGTAGCGCAAGATCGCAGCACCTCCACGTCCACAGCACAGCACCGCAACGTCACGCCACCACAATGCCGTCCAACAGGTCACATAACCCCTCTATTTACGAGTCAGCCATGGTCATACCCGGCCTAGAGCGAGCAATGATGCCTCGCAGTCCACCGCAAGCCAAAAACCCAAAGCCAGCCAGGCAAAACAATGCGGCAGCGGCAGCGGCCATGGCATCGCAGACAACCCTCGTCCCCGAGACGCCCGACGCCCCGCTCGGTAAGGAGTCGGCAGGTGACAGTCGGAAGAACGCAGGTATGTCCCAAGCGACTTGTTTTCTTCCTTTTCATCTGATCCCATGCCAACTCTATTAAACGACACTGGTCTTACTTAACCTTTGAGACTAATATTGGGCCTTGCGCAGATTCGACCGCGGAAGACCGCCCGAACTTGCTGAAACGCCTCCTCAAGAAGGCGTCGTCCTGATCATACGAACCCTCCCATGTAGACCAGGGGTGAAGGAGGGGCGTCAAGGGGCAGGACGGGGTGGTAAACTTGCTGGCGGCTCGTGCGGCGGTCTTTGGCCTTGTCGGCACCGGGCCAATTCCCGATGGGCCAAGAGGGGGCACGGACGGAATCGCCTCGTTGGTTCCGGGCGGCATCAGCCCCCCGGGGAGGGACCCGGCGGGAGTTCCGCGCACCAGTCCGGCGAAGAAGGGGGTTAGTACCGCCGTGCCCGTGTGGGTGGTGTCCTCTCTCTCACCCCTCCTTCCCCCCCTCCTCCTCTTTTTTCATCACCCCCTCCTGTGAGGAGGTCATGGATCTCTCTTTCATTTGCCTTTTCCCTCGCACACTTTTGGCTCCGCCCGCCAGTGTCTTCGTCCCAGCTCATGTTGCATGTGCTTTTGTTTCATTCATCAGCAAGCTTCTGGTTTTGTGGTCATTTGACACCGTTACTAACGGCTGGTCGTTCTTGGGTTTTCTGCGTCTTTTCATATCCTAAATTAATACGAACCAATCCAAGAGCAGACCTGACTCGCCGAGCGTTTCCATATTATTGATGTCTGTCCAGTCTGCCCAGCAGATGACCTTGAGGGTCACGACCCATACAGATTCGCAATCCTACGGAGGATGCAAAAGAGTGTCATGGCGGCATCGAAGGAACCCGATTTTCCGGGACTGGGCCCCGGCCTGATCTCGATCCGGATCTATCACCGGATTTATGTATCGTGGCCTCGCCGACAAGAAAAGGCGGGCTGACGCGACTATAAGCCAAGGCAGGCTAGGCGAGGCAAGGTTGCGGACAAATCGTTACCCGTGACGAGGCCGCAACAGCCGCCCCCGACCATCGCATGCCCGCCTCAATCTCCAGCCCTTGAGGGGGACAGTGAGCGTGCGCGTTCTAGCCTTTTAGCTGCATGCCAGCCCAGCGATCGGCCCATCTGGCAATCGAGGAGAGGGGGGCGGGAGGCCCAAGTGACCGGGCTGTGGGCTCGACGATTTGGTCGCAGGATGCACGCACCTTGGCGACTGCTCAGTTGTCCCCTCCGAAAGGCTTGCCGTCAGGGCTAGGGGGTTGGCTGAGGGAGTGCATCGTGTGCGACAGTGGATCGAGACCAGGGAAGGGCAGTATACCTTGCCAAGCTGGATTGTGCGCCGTGCACCATGACGAATAGTCCATGCAACACGTCGCCTTTGCCAGGGTTTGGGCGTAACATGTACTTTTGATTCGCAGATCAGGGGCCAACAAAGCGCAAGCAGTTAGTTGTACGTGGGGTGGCAGTGGTAGCATGCCTGCACGCAAAACGGTTACTGATATGGCGCTTAAGAGGCAGACATTTAACGGCGATCAATCGGCCGGCCTCGTACCTTGGGCAGGAGAATACTCATTGTGCGACTGAATCTGACATGAACAGCAATCCCCTAGTGGTCGTCGCTTCAGTCGTGGGATTCAGGGCTGGACAACTCTACCATAAGATAGATACCTCCCACCGTGTCGACACAGCAGTAGGGACAATTGCCCCCTCCCTCCTGAGGACACTGACCCGGAAAATTTAAGGTTTCCATATTGATGCCTGCCACTTGATGCAAGCAGTGTTGGAGGCAAGGCATGAGAATGACAGTGCATTCATTTGCATCTCCACGATCCCAACATACCACCCTGCACTCTTCAAGATCCCCATCCCACCTTTCGGGTCATCCACTGGCGCGCGCTGAAGAACCCACGGACCCTGTCCTCCTCAGTAAACGGCGAGCTAAGGTAGGTAAGGTAGGGGTAAGGGGGGGGGTTGTTGGTGCCCTGACAAGGGATGAATGGACCTGTCCATCTACCTACCTTGCCTGCCAAGGTGGCATTTGATTTGTAGCCAGCTCAGTCTGACTCCTTACCCCAATCGTAGAGCAGTACATATTTCATCTCCCGCATATTCTGATCATCACGAGGACTGACGGGGTCAACAAAAAAAAAAGCCGAGCGGGGACGCGCTGTGTATGCTTCCCTCCGAACAGTGCCCCCCCCGGAAGCAGCAAGGGGGTTGTCCCCACGAAGAGCCATGATACCCTCTCACCCAAGCCGTAAGACGGAAGCGACCCGGCAAGCCCGTACTTTTCTGTCACTTTTCGCCTTACTCCGGCGGGCCCCCCTCTCCTCCCTTCTCTCGAACCGGCTGAAGATAGCATGGTGTAGAAACGCCATGAGCACATTGCCCCTCCCCTGCATCTTCATCATTGACTGCGCTGAGCTGGGAGGCTGGCTGAGATCAACCCCCCGGTCGTATGATCACCCCGCCGATGAATCTCGGGCGCACCGTCGTGGATCGCAAGGTATCATTTCGCACGCCTGACATCACCAGATGCGTCTTTCGCCCATACTGCAATACGCATGTTCTTGTCTCGGCACACCTCTTATTCCCCAGATACTGCAGCTGCCGGGCTGTTGTCTTGATGCAGTTTTCGCCCAGCACAGAAGGCTGCGACATCGCACACCACGCACTCCCTTCACTTGACTCCTACGAATGACATATTGTTGTGCTCTGGTCAAGCGTTCGCTGCCATGTGGGTGGCAGCCGCCCCTGGGATCGTGCATGCGTACATCGGCCAGTATCCAAGTCATCCACCACACACGCTCGCTCAGCAGAGGGAGGGGGAAGAGAGATTTGGGGGACCAGCGCCTGACGACACACTGGTAGGTAGGGCACGCGCGTGTGCCAGCGGAACCGTGGTTCTGGAACCGATGACCCTCCCTGGTTCCAAGTTTGACCACCTCCCTTCAAGGCCCCTCCCCCTTGGAAAAAAAAAACGAGACGGTTCATGGCCATGGCTGGGATCTAGCTCACCGGTTGAGGCACTTTATTCGCAAGCTGAGATGGATTAGGCCGTGACCATCATCGCCGAGCGGGCAGGGCGGGTCCCCGACGAAGATTTGTCGGTCTTGCTTGCTTCTTCTTCATACTCCTTGTTGCAAGGACAGATGAGATAACGCATTTCGTCTTTTGTCTCCACTGCCGTCAGATCTGGAATATGACAGACTTTCCAGCGTCAACCAACAGAAATGCTGGGTTTCCGCATCCGTGCACCACACCCCTCCCCCGTTTCTCTACCAGGTTCCAGGAGCTCTGGAGAGCCATACGAACTATGGCCGCTGACCCCTCTTTCATCGGTTGGCGCAGTTTGCAGAAGAAAGGAACAGAGGAGTTTCTCCTCTTCATTCGTTAGGATTACAAGTCATACCCTATGCTCCGCCTTGGTGTTTGCTCCTGAAATTCATTCCATCGTACATGAGGTCCAAGCAGGCCTTGGCTCGTTCCGTCATTACAATACCGTACCCAGCCTGCCGTCCATCAGCTCGACACTGGTTGTCCAGCCCAGTGTCGCGCCGTAGGCTCATGGTATGGTGCTGCGCTCATACGTCCTGAGCTGCTCTCTTCGCCTTGTCGTTGTGATTTCCCCCTTTTCGTTGAACGTCACACTCAATGCGCCGTCCATAATATGTCGCGATGCCCCTGATTTGGTCCGCCTCTAAAAGCGAGTGATCCGCCCATTCGTATTTGTATCGTTGACCCCGGTTGACCGTTTGCCATCAACGCCAGTCCTGCACTGCATCTGCATGAGATTAGCGACACGCTGCTCTGCGTCGGGGCGGTGAGTGGCCCCTACTTCACTTGCGTCCAGATTGTGGCCGGTCTTCACTAGCCGCAGGGGGTGCCGCAGTAGCCGCACTCTTTCCCGGGCAGCACCCACACCTCCTTGCCAGAATCGCGGCAGGTAGGGCATCGAATACCAGGAAGGTATTGCTGTGACTATCATCAGCTCGACAATTCTCAACATAAATCGGGATTTTTCAGAACACTGAACCAATGGCGGAGGGTGACTGACAGGATGCGGCACGCTCGTAGGAGGCTTCTGCTGGCACAAGCTTGACGCCTTGACGTGTTGATGCTGTGCGACGTATACCATCTTGCCGTAAGGGTCTGGGATTGGAGGCCGATGGAGGAGAGTCGGGGAGCTAAACCAAGAAGCGATTGATACCACGAAGGGAGTGTTGAGGATTCCAGCAGTTGTAGTTCCAAAGGGGCTGGGGGGTTTGGCGTCTGGTGTGGAGTTGAAGATGAAGGTAGATAGATGATGAGAATGGGGTTATGAAGCAGTCGT
The DNA here is from genome assembly GCF_003724135.2 of Verticillium nonalfalfae. Classification (NCBI taxonomy): domain Eukaryota; kingdom Fungi; phylum Ascomycota; class Sordariomycetes; order Glomerellales; family Plectosphaerellaceae; genus Verticillium; species Verticillium nonalfalfae. The sequence continues at coordinate 122,196 of NW_021167288.1, forward strand.
GATGACGAGGTGCCGCCATGTATATATATACTTTCCTTTGTCTGGGGGAGTAGTGTGGTGAAAGTGTTCGAAAGGCAAGGACCAGGCACCCAAGCGCGGGATGGAGAACCTCATCGATCGAGCCGGCGGCGGGAAGCGGAGGGACGAGCAAAAGCGATGGAGGCCCTGTGGCAAGGAGGCGAGCGAACGGTCAAGCCGCTGTTCCACGTCCCAGGAAAAGTACTGACGGGTGGTGCCCTAGTGGGAAACAAGCTACAAAGTAAACGACACGCGCATCTGATAGTCGGCGAGTAGCCGGCCGAAGCGGTGGCAGCATTTCTTGTCGCTTGTCCGCATGAGTATCAGAGCAGCAGGGTCGAACAGAGAGCACGGCAAACCCCTCCCTAGGTATATTGCGTGTTTGCACGCATGGCCGTACGCTTGAAAACCGGGGGTGCGGACCGTTATACCATACGGTATGGGGTGAAGCCAGCGAAGATGGCGCGGAAGGTTCAACTTCCTGTCCGGTATGGAAGCCCGTCTCCCTGTTCCTCATTTCACCTGACCAGCAGCATGCAAATGTTGCGGGGAGCAGAATCTCCCAAGGCGGCGGTGGGTGGAACCTTGCAGTTTTGCCTGGTTCTAAGCAACGACGCCAATGCAGGCTAGGATGGGGCTCGTTTGCTGATTACAAAATAATTAAGCCCACCGATTGTGACGAAGAAGTAGTGGGCTCGATTACCAGGAGCCAGGAGCCCAGGCTTCGTTGGGGCGCGAAATTCACGTCCAGCCAATCGAGCCGCTGAAGCTGCGACGGGGTCCTCAGGCCAAGAGTGCGGGCTTGGAAAGGTGGGCAAGTGAGACAGCCAGACCGAGCTTGACTTTGCGTACCGCAGGAAAGGTGGGTGGCTTCTCTCATCAGCAACTGACAAGTCACTTGAGCCGTCCACGCACACGACGTCGTTTGGCACATTGAGATTCCCCATTTAGCGTCGTGTGTGTGTGTGTGGCTGACAAGGTTCGTAAGGTTGGCAACATGGAACTTCCACTGCCCAAAACTCTCTGAGCGAACGCTATGACATAGCCCTTCTACAGTCCCCATTGGACGTTCAGCGAGGCGATGGAGGTATAGCGTCACCCGGGGGGGAGGGGGGGGGGGGTTCCTGGAAAAGAGTCCTGGGCGGAAGACGGGGCTGCCAAGGGTCCAAGGCCCGGGGTCCAGGATTCCGTTGGTAAGGGTACCATACCGCCGTTGTGCTGCTTGGCGGCTCAGAGGGGGAAACCATCCGATCTGCCCCGGGATTCGTCCATCGACCCAGGGACAGTCACCATGGCTGCGTCGCGACGCAGCGGAGAATTCCATGAATGTGAGGGATGGCGGCCCCCCCTCGCTCCCTCCACCCCAATGCTGGAGTACATGGTACATGGTATTGCTAGTGGCTGATGGGTCGGTCAATGGCTGATGATGCCCGATGGACACAGGGCCTGCTCCCATCGGGCGCTGCGAAGCCCTGCCCACAAACCGACAGCTGAAAGCCCTGGAAATCCGTTCTTGGTCGTCTTCAGGTACGGCTATCGGCGTCGGTATGAGTTCGGTGTGGTCTACCCGGACGGTCTCGCGATTGGAGAGCTGAAGACGTCCGACGTCGAGCAAGGCGGTCATGCTTCTGCCTGTTTATCGTGTCGCATATGGCCGTTTGCTTTGCAGGAAGTTCAAGCCAGAAAGGACGTGGTCGTTTGCCTTGTTTGTGTCAACTGAGCCCCGATGGACTTGCTTTTGTGGATGTGCATGTGGATGTGCATGTGGAAGACTTAGTCTTCCCTTCCTTCTCGGTCCCACATACATGTACGCGATGCTGAGCGCCACTGTAGTCCGCTTCGCCTCGCGTCTGCTCTCGGAACGACAAGTCTGTACCATCTTACCGGGATCGACGTTGTCTACAGCGCGAAACAAACTTTGCATTAGTACAGATTTGAATGAACGCAACGCGGGCGTGGGAGTCTGAATAGCAGGATGACGTGTGGAGGGTTTACCATTCACCGATGCGCCACGGCGGGTAATCCGAGCAGGTAACAAGAGCCGTCCGTTGCCTCTTGTCTCTCAATGTCTCTACCGAGCAATGATTGCTCCATTTGCTTTCCAGCCTGGCTCATCGGCTCCCGTGTTGGCGGGTTCCCAGCTGCAGGTGGCCCAGTCGGGAAGGCAAAGGCCTCCGCCGACTCAGGCCATCGGAGATGGCACGAACAACACTCGTCAAGCAAACATCGACCCACCCAAAGAAGATGCGGTTCAAAACATGCCATTCGAATCCTGACCCCCTTGCGGCAGAACGGAGATCCGAATTGGTTATTTGCCCCTCCCAAGAGTCTGGAGTTGTGTGCTTGGTGGCGCACGAGATACCTTCCGCTAGGCTTTCCGCTCAAGGTTTCCAAATTCGATGCTCGCACGCCCCTCAAGATATCGCCTGTCACCAGGTGCTCCTTCTTTTCATACCCAGCCCTTGACTGCTCCTTCCATCTTTCTACCCGTCCCTATTTGAGGAGAGTACCTGCTTCCCTCAGCCTGTCCTTCCGTAAATGCAACAAAGTCTACCACAAACGCGTAATTTCGACTCTTGGGAGTCATGCCATCCACCATTTTCACTCGGACGGTAGAGAGAAAGGCCCGGTAGGTACCTACCTCAGCATCCTGACGAATATGCTTACCGTTGCATCAGATGTAACATGTTCACCGAGTCGCACTTTTCTTTTGTCGTGTCCCATTTGGTGCTCTTTTCGAATGCAGACCGGTTGGCACCAATCCAACCCAACCCTTGCCCTGGCCCTTGTCCTTTCCAACTCTCGCTTTCCCATCTGGACCACGCGGTCTGAGAGCGCCCATCGAGCGTCCATCGTTCTGCAACGGTGCTTGACCTCTGAACCCACCGCTTCGTTGACGGCGCTCTCTCACCGTGGCTCCAACGGCCGACTGGGGATACCATCCTTTTGCCTGATGCAGTTTCAACAACCCTGGAGCGAAGCATCCGGTAAAAATGCCGATCTCTGCAGCCTACTAACTATGGCGACGATGGCGGTACCCCTGGTCGGCGCGGCTTTGGATCGCCAAATGCATACTTACCCAGGTCGTGTGAAGTCTCTGTTGACTGCGCCGCAATCCTCGGCAGAGCTCACAGTCGCTTGCTGGTCGAACGCAGTCGATTGCGACTTTTCAACCATGTCCTAGCATGCGCCCTGGAACTTGACCAGTCCGACAGGCTGTGCCACAGTTTCGGACAAGCTGACTGTGGACATGCAGCACCACCTGGTTCCTTCTGCAGACGCCATCACAATTGACAGGTTCTGTGCTGAACCTGTCACTATTTGCATGGTTTGGCTGAAGAGCAACAAGGGTCACGCAAATTGCGACCACGTCGCAGAGTTGGACCCTGCTGACCCATGAAGAAACCATCATGTCTCAGAAACATCATTTCGGTACCATCGACACGCAGGCGGGCCAGGCCGCGGGTTGTCATCTTGTACGCGTGATGGACAGCGATCCACCAGAACGATGGTGTTCCAACTTGATAGAACCCAGCCCCACGCAAACTATATTAGTCCTCCCAGCACGAGTTGTTGCACTTCATTACGACCTCCGCGGCATTGAAACTTCAGTTGGCATTTGCAACAGCGCTTTAAGAGGGCGGCGCCTTACTGGATCCGAGCGTTGCTTCGTTGTCGCGACATACCATGCTCCACGGAGGTATGGCTTTGGCACTCCTGATCAAGCAAACCCGGTTGCTTGCGTGACCGGGATATCATCCACGGAGTGTTCCGTCCCTCTTGATCGCTCGTTTTTGATTGGGTGTGCTTTCATGGTTGCACGCTTCTTCGGCCTTCCTCCTCGTTGGCATCCTTAGCATACGGGGTTGGGGGTGGATGAAACCTGATACATCACATTCGGCATCAGGTATCGAAGCTAAAGCCAGGGATTTTGTCCAAATCAATGACGACCATATAATCTCAAGCATCAGCCTCGGCTTTGTTTGGTGTGACCTGGGCTCGAGCTTGGGCAAATCTCCCGCCCACTAGAGATCCCCTCGTCTGGGGTCAGGCTGTCTCGTTTCCTCTTTCTTCTTCTTCTTCTTCTTCTTCTTCTTCTTGTTGTTGTTGCATACTGATACTGCTAGAAAGTCGAGCTACCGAGATCTAGCTTTGGTGTTCGGACCTCAAGTGATTGACAAGATCTTGCCGGTAGGGATCTCTTTCGTCTGCGTCGGTTTTAGGGTTCCTCCCGCGAGATCCCCGCTTGTCCTCCTGCCACCGATGCAATTGCCGAAAAGGGAGGTTACACCGAGACTCTCTCGGGTGAGGGTGTGGTCATATCAGCGCCCTTTGCAACCTAAGGTCTCTGGAACACGATTCCACACTGCCTCACTTGCTCGCCCGGATCGCGAACCACTCTGTCGGTACCACGCTTGCGCCTTATCAGCCATGCCAACCACGGCGGGCAGGCACGTGGAACTCTCCATACCCTCAGTCATAGCCACGACAGATCAACACCTGGGGCTTGGTGCACTGCTACACTCCTGCGACTCATGTTGATCCATGCTGTTCCAGTGTCATTCGTCAATTCCGCGTTACCCACGTGTTGGTGCAACACTGGAACCTTCCCGCCCCGTCGGAAATGTTACACCAAGGCAAGCTGTTTGGCAAGCGCCTGCCAAATCATCACCCACGTAATTACAAGCTGGAGATGACTGGTTCAATCGGGCGGTCGGCATCTGCACTCCGGTCCACCATGAACGCGAAGCCTCATTGTTGATGAGCCGTCACAATTGCAGTACCATTGGCTGGAGGCCTGACACACTCCCAGACCGAGCCGCCCGGCCCCAACAATGTCATTAAGTGTTCCAGGCGTATGAAGCTAGGCAGACGGGCCTCTGGCTCACCGGCGTGGGGTACTCATGGGTTGCCACTAATCACATATCACATCCGGCGCATCAGTCCTGTTCTGCTCTGTCTCAAACAAACGAGTTATCTTGGCACCAACAGAGATGCAGGAAAAGAAACAGACTGACTAGTGACCCCCGGTGCAAAGACAGCTCCTGTGCCTTGGTCCACGCGCCACGATGCCTGTTGAACAGGCGTGTCTCCTACAATGCTGAGCGGGCATGGTCGTATGGCGTCTTCATCAAGATCACCACCACTCTGCACCGAGCGAGTATTGTCACCATCACGCAGAAAAAAATAAGCTTGCGTCATCAATACGGCATCATGATGATGCTATAGAACCAGGATCCGGGTCTTATAAATCCAGCTTGTACCTAAGTGAACAAAATTCAAGGGTTCCGCCAAGCCCGAACTGAAGTCACTGAGCACACGTCACCCAACTTGAGTTTGGTTGAGGTGGGCAGCCGCTTGAGTGGCGCATGAACAATCTTCTTATCTTTAAATCACTTTATCTCATTCGGCCGCCTCAAGGCTCACAGGCTAATAGATATCGGCCAGCAAACGTGGACTGGGTTCTCGATCCCAGTTCCCAATATCTTGTTCGGCGGTGTTTGCCCGACTCTACGGAACAGATACCGGCTATCAAGTAAAAGATCTTAGGTCCAGGGCCAACTTCTTAGCCAAAATCTTCACTCGAGTAAACGGGACACGGATTTTAATTTTGTTTATCATGTTGGCGCACATACAGACACACCTCCAGACCGACAAAAGTCAATATAACCTGAACGCCATGCTTGTTCAAAGCCAACTAACAGTCCATGTTGCCCTCCATGCCTTAGGAGAGGGAATGAAAGAAGAAAAGATGAGATAAACCTGAGAAAAGAAGCTCCTTATAGATCTTCGACCCTATCAGATGCGCGAAGGTCCCTTAGCATGGTCATCTGAATACCTTGCTTATTCGAACGAGCAGCTTGCCGTCCTTAATTGGTCGACACTTGGTGTCCATCAGCCTGACATAGCGATAGCCGGGCCGCAGACGGTCGAGACGGATACAAGCCCACGACAACAGCTCGTCGCGGCCCATTCGTGAAACATCTTCGATTTTAAACCTGGAACAAGTAAATGGCGGTCAGCAAAGGGGTCATTCACGCGGCAGGCAATCAGCCCTCTTTTTTTTTTTTTTCCTTTTAGTGCATGTCACCATCCCTCCCTCCCTGTGTTTCCCCAGGCCGTATGTAAGTGGCAATCCCGCGGCAGCCTGACAGCTGCATGTCCAACACGAGCCGTGGCAGCAGGTCGTCGTTTGAGGGTTCGGCATGGATGTGTCGTTTGTGGCGCAGGACACCCGCCGCACCCGCTTCCTTTGGTACCATTGTACCAATGCGTGAGAAAAGAAGACTTCGTTTCGCCTGCTTCCAAGGCTGCAAGCTCTCATTCGGTTGCACCAGCCGTGTTCTCAGTGGACAGGGCGTTGGTACGGGAGATCGGGACCACTTGGCCGATCAATTTGCGGTTGCTCACAGGCGGTTGACACGTGAATTCTTGAAGAGAGGCAACTTTCCAATCTGCCATTTGCGAGTGCCAGCGTTTGCAGCAGCGGATGCTGCTTGTTGCTTCGTTGACAAGATCACTCGATTGCCAGAGCAACGCACGCCATGTATTTCGGAGGGGGGGGAGGAGGAAGAAAAGAAGAGGGTCGGGATCTTACCTCACAAAACTGAGCTCCTCCACCACCTTAGGAACAAGCGGAAACTTGAGGAGCTCGCCTTTGTCGCCCCAATCAGGATGACTCGTCTTCATCGGCGCCGTCTCCAGCTTATACTTGCCATCATACGATGCGCCGCCGCTCCCGCCTGTCATGCGATTGCTGCTCCCCGTCCGCTCCACGTGGAGTTCGCACTTGACCAAGGGCCGGAGGTTCCTACCACTCCAGCCGCTGTCGCTTTCCGTAGACTCCGGCGCCCAAATATGCTGGCCGGCGAGGATCGAGATGGAGAGCATCAACGTGCCGGCGTGCGGGGCGTCTGCCTGCGCGAAGCACGTCTTGTCCGAGGTCCGGTAGCCCGGAGGCTTGAGCACCCAGCCCTGCTCGCCGGCAAACATGCCCTCGTTAAGCATCATGCCCTCGTCCAAGTACTGCCAGTTGAGGGCGACCATCTGGACGCCCTTGCGCCAGAAGAGACTCGAGTCCGGATTGGAGCTGTCGAAGCGGGCGCCGTTGGGAAAGGCGCGCATAAAGTAGTTCTTGTTGTGCGTGAAGACGGCGCTCTGCATCGTCGCGTACAGCTCGAGAATCCTGCTCTCCGCGATGGAGTAGATGTGGCTCGGCTTCTTCGAGACCGTCTCGAAGCCCTTGAAGTGCTCGCTGTGCGTGTAGATGGCGAGATCGCCCAGCGCCGCGCACACGGGCACCTTAGCCGCCTTGGGCGGTGCGCCGGTCGTAGGCGGAGGGCTCTTGGGCGCGGTGCCCGAAGGGTGATGGCGGTGGTGCTGCTGCTGCTGGCTCGCGTTGTCTTCGTCAGATGCCGATGTGTCTTCCTCCTGCGTCCTGCTTTTGGTCAGGCGCATCGAGCCGAACGGCACCTCGATCTTCTTGGGCGGCTTCTTGCACTTGATGAGGATCTTTCCCCGCAGCTCCTCGAGGCTGGGCACGCGGAACCTCTGGTCAAGGCCGTCCATGGCCCTGTCGATCAGCATATCACCCCATTCCTCCTTCATAATGGCGACCATGACCTCCTGCTGCTGGTGGTCGGCGTGAACCTCGAGGCTGATGATGATGGGCAAGTCGTTGGTTACGAAAGCCGACTCGCGAATGGCGACGCAGACCTCGCGGAAGCCGCAGGGCGTAGTCAAGGTCCAGCCGTGGGTCACAATGGGCTCGTTCTTGGGGTACGGCAAACGCGGGCTCGGCGGGCAGGGCGGCACCACGACGGCACCGCCTTCGAGTTTGTCGCCGGAGACTCTCGGATCCGACAGAAAACCGCTGTCGCGCAGACCCAGCCCCGAGCTGCTCTGGGCGCTCAGGCTCCGGCTGTGCGTTGAGGCGCGATCGCCCGCCCCACCTCCACCGAGAACGCCGCCCACCGTCTCCTTCAGACTGGCGGCGACGTTGGCAAAGGAGGCCCCCGACAGGTTGCGGCTGTGATCGGGCCGAGGACTCTTGGATCGATTCGTCTCCGAACCGGCGGCCACGGTGTCGCCGTTCCAGACGTCAATCTCGATGCAGCGGCAGCCGCGGGACAGGACCTCCCTGTAGGCCTCCGGGGAGCTCTTGGAGGCCAGCTGGTTCCCCTCGAGGTAGGTGTTGTGGCTGCTGCTGATAAAGTAGTTCGTGATGGGCCGGCTGGTGTCCTTGTCAGGGCAGGCCGGGCGCTCGGCGTCCCAGTCGAAGCGCATGAGCCAGGCTTCGAGGAACTCGCCCTGGGTGTACCGATCTTTGTCCTCGGGCAAGTGCTTCTCCACATCAGCGGGACTCTCGCCCTGCATGCTCTCGAGCCAGGCGACAAACTGATCACGCGATATGGTCGTCTCGCGGCGGATCATGGAGCGGCGCTTGAGGAGGTCGTCGAAGGCGCGGCGCAGCTTGTCCATGCAGGCATTGTTGACGTCAATGTTGCGGGGGTCGTTGGTATAGAAGCTCGGGATGTCGGTGCGGGCGAGGATTGGTGAGATGATGTCGTCGAGGAGATCGGGGTGGTGGTCGAGGCCATTGACGTTGATGCGCGGCAGGCTCCTTGTGGTAGCCGTGGTTCGCGGGGTCGCCGTGGTGGCCGTCGAGGATGTGGTGTCGAGCCAGGCACCCTTGGTCGGGGTGAGGATTGTGGAGAGGTTGACCATGTTGCGCAGGGTCGGCAGGCTGTCCTTGTTGGTGCGCGAGAAGATGGGCATGGTGACGGTACGACTGAGGGAGCGCTTCGCCTTGTCATTGTCGCGCGGACGGCGACGGGGCTGGCTGACTGGTAAGCGGTGGTGAGGCTCCCATGGGAACCGGCGGCACGACGTACGAAGATGAAGCACATGGCTGAGGGAGGGGGATGGGGGGGTGACCCTCGAGGGAGCAACTCAGGAAGGGGACGCCAGAGATACGCGCTGCAAGGCGTCAAGTTGATGAGCAGCTAGCCCATTGAGTCGAGGCGAGAGACGTCAGGACATGGAGGGGAGGGCGAGCAAGGCGAGACGTTCGCGGCTGGAAACCGTGGATGCTGTTCGATGGCTGGAGGTTGAGCAGGCGAGCGCTACGCTGTGTGTACTTTGGCGTCACTCACGACACGACGCGATTCCTGGAACAAGAGGATGATAGTACGACGCAAGTTCTGGAGACCAAGGAAGAACGGAAGAGGAAAATGAAAATCAAACGAATGTCAGCAGCCAGCTGAAGTGCATGGCAGAAGCGGAGGATAGCCAGCCAGGAGGGATATGCAGCCTTGTCGCTTGTCGAATCGCCTGGGTCTGGGTCTGGGTCTGGGTCTGTGTCTAGGTCCAGGTCCAGGTCCAGAGAGGGCAGGTCTTGGGTCGCCCCACGCCGCTGCAATGCACAGGCTCTGGGGCCTAGCTGACGGGTCCCGTCAGCGCCGCGGCGGGCAGGGCCGGGCCTCTAGCGGATCTTTCACCAGTCGATAGGCCACGATAGGGACGCCGTAGGGCGACGGGGGGCGAAGCACTGCCCCCTCCAAATCGTCCAGAAGCCGCCCTACTCGCTGCCATGCCTTGCGCGCGTGATCCTGCTGGATGATGTGCCTTTATTTTGGGAAACCTTTCCCTGGCATCGGTTGCGACGGCGTCTTGGTAGGAGATGAAAGGGAGCTTGACCATTTATCCCAGTCTGACTATCTGGTCGAGCCCGGGGAAAGGAGAAGAGGAATGGCGGATGGCCAAGGCACCTTACCTACCTAGGTAGCTCCATGCATGGTAGACACCTGGTAAGCTGACATTCGTGTGCGTCTGGGTTGGTTCTCCTCCCACACGGAGCTACCGCAGGCTCAAGGTTGGGGGCCAAAACCCCAGGGCGTCCCCCGTTCAATCGGTGCTAGGTGGTGCTCGAGTGGCCTAATCCGCACACCGAACCCGCTTGAGATTTTGGTTGGCAAGAGGCCAAGTGACCAGCTGAAAACTGGTGGGTTTCTGCGGCAATGACAATTACAGGCAGATTGATTGGTGCATGTCTCGAATTTGACCGTGTTGTTCGCAGTGTCTTGACTGGAAAAGCCCACACTTGATGGCTAACTCCACGCATGAGATGCTTCGTCCAAGATCTCTTGGCCGATGCCACGACGCCGCCCGCGACCCGGCTTCTGGCTGATGATGTCAGCAGGCCCAGGCATGGGTAGAGCTGCGAGTGCTGTGAGCTCTACTGGAGCATGCCGGCCGGTTATGAGTTTTGCCTGCAGTCTCAAGCTCATGCGTTGTGTTCTTGACATGACATGACGAATCCCGTCGTGTCGACACAAGTCCACCAACCTCTTACACCTGTTCGATCGTTCAGTGCAAAAAAGCCACCTCGGAGACACGCGAAAGTCAAATCGTGTACTGACTGCACTGGTGGCGCAAGCACCCGTCGTAATCATCTCATCCACCGATCTGGTCCCGCATCCCGAGACTCATGTCATCAACCGCCATGGCACGCACAACGAAAAATGTGAGCCCCGAGGCAGAGGTCAAGTCGTGGGGTTTCAAGCAGGTCTTCACCTGGACAGACACCCCGTAAGTCGCCCCTTGTCGTGACGCCGGCGCAGCAGCAACAGCAGCAGCAACAGCAGCAGCAGCAAGGCAGTCTTTCGCTGACACCGAAGGAGGGGCACCCACTACCCCCCGCACAGCCACCGGGCTTTGACGACGCACCTCATCACGAAAGGCAGCCTCACCATAACCTATCCCGAGGATGAGAGCCCGGTCAAGGAAACCCACGGCGTGGGCGAGCGTGTAGACGTGGCGGCAGGCCGACAGCATGAGGTCTGGGTCGGCACGCAGGGTTGCACCATGGTCATCGGGGAATAGAGAACCAAGCTAGCAGCGGAGGCGGCGGTCAGTGTTCATACAAGTCAAACAACGGCTTCTGGATAAACTTCGTTGTCATGCACCCTTCAAGCAACAGGTAGCAGAATGGACCAAGGTGGAACGCTTGCGACCGCCATGACGTAGATCCGCGGGACTCGTTCGTGACGAGTTTCCACAATGATGGAAACGACGCAGAAGTGCTGTACAGATGATCCCTGGAGAGACTCCAGTCGCCCAAAAAGGTCCGCCGAACCCGAAACAGCCACTGCTTGTGCACAGCAACCGAGTGGCCGGTGCTGGTCAGAAGATAGAAGATGAAGCTTCAGGGGTTGTCAATCCCTTTGTCAAAGATCGCCCCCCCGCGTTGAAAACCAGAAAAAAAAAATAACAAGTGTCCATCATCAGGGTCTGACGGCCGTCTGACAACTTGCGACTGGCCCTCGGGCGACGGCAATGGCGAGTCAAGTACACGAACGCGACCTTGCTAGAGAGGGCGATTCGCGAAAACAGGGGGTTCCCTCTTTATGCGGAAGCTAGCCAGCATGGTTTGTTCGGAGCATTGAGAAGAGGTTTGATCTGCAGCCGTGTTCGCGCCAGGGCTAGTATGGACGCCAGCCTGCAAACGGCCTTTTTCTTCTTTACTCGTTAGATTACTACGATCGATAGTGGTTCCTCTAGTGACGACGTGCGTGTTCATTCGGGTCCTCGGTTGCCCCAGTAGAGCGAGCTCGAGGGCGTGCGCATGTCGTGATTAATATCGATGATGGCCGTCTGCTAGACAAACAGGACGAGATGGGAAATTGCCTGTTGCGACTGGGACAAGGAGTCCCAAAGGAGCAAGAATTGGTCCGACCGCGTCTTCTCCTAGACCAGGGGTTGTCGTTGATGGTTTCGGGCACCAGGGTGAGGGGGTGAATCCGGCGTCCGTTATTTTGTTTCTTTCTCTTTGTCGCCAGTGCCGAAATGGCTACGCATGTTCAATGCTCAGCCCGGTCAGGGACTGGTGTCAAGGCTTTGGACCGATTGGGCCTTCATCAGCATGACGGGTCGTGGCGTGTTGATTGAATGCGTACCAGAGGGGGCGTCCTCTGCTTGTCGATTGGCGGGGCGGCGACGACATCTGAAACGAGGGGAACACAGTTGGCAACGACAGACCGGCCGGCCGAGTCATTCAGCGCGACCAAGTTATTCGACGGGAATAGCCATCGTGGCCTCCCCATCGGAGCGAGCTGAACCAACCTGAAAGCTGGCTGGGACTGACTGTGCACGATTGACAGGTGCCGAAGGCGGCGGCGCTACCTGGAGCCAGTAGTCCGTCAACTAGCTCCCCTGGAAACGGTCATAGTCGCAGCCCGTGACAGGGAAGCATCTTGCAGAAGGGGAGATGAATCAAATCGGCGGAGGGAGAGAAGAGAGACCGGAGCATGCATGCGCATGAGCCAGTAGAAAACAATGCCGACAGGTGCAGGCAAAAGCCTACGTAAGATGGGTAGTTCGAAGCTGCTGCTGACGATGATGATGATGAATACATGATGGGTGCCGGGAGCAGGAGTTGCGATGTCATAGCCAGACAGCCAGGCTGACTCCATAGCGGCCAAGTCCAGCGAGGCACGGCACCTCGCCCGTGGGCCATGGCACTCAACCTACAGGTGCACAGCGGACCGGCGTCAGGGTGGGCAGGGGCCACGCAAACGTGGTGTGGCTTACTCCACGTCTGGTGCGATGTAGAGGGTACAAGCGAGGGGGGGTCCGCTACGCCAGGAACCACATACGGCATCCTCGTCCATCGCACTGTCGCTTCTGTGACATCGCAATTTCACAGCCTGGAATTCGCATCACGAGTCCTCCATCATTTCGCCTGCCATTTGCTCCATTTCCCATATCCACACTAGTTGGCACGACGCGAAGCATCGGCAGCTCACCTCGACGCCCATATGGACGAATGTCTGTGACGACTCTCCGGCAGCCTCGTTTCTCCTCTGGCGTTGGAGATACTCGTCTCAGCAGTGAACATGTCTCTCTCTCTCTCTCTCTCTCTCTCTCTCTCTCTCTCTCTCTCTCTTGACTTACCTACCTAGGCAGATGCATCGAGGCTCTCAATGCAGCCGAACTTATACCTACTTTACCTTGACCAGGCATACTGGGCGGGCAGCAAGGATCCATTCGATCCGACACGCCGTAGGATTGACGTACATGTGTGTCTGTTTGATGTGCCGCCAGGTTAGCGAGCGAGCGTGCGTCTTGGTCGTCTTGGAAGCAATATGACGACCCTGTCACGGCCAGTGGTGGCTCGGAAACGCCATTGAAGCCAATTGTGCGAGCAAGTACTGGGTACCTTCGGCACCACATTCCCCCCACCGGATCTACTCATCTCAAACCAACCTAGTAGCTACTGGGCTGAGGTTCTCCTGCTCCAACCATAGGTACCTTAGCTAGCTACCTTACCAGGTAGGTCCTCAGCTAAGGTTGCTAGCTTGGTAGGCACCTCAATTCGATGTACCAACTTCCGTCTGGTCTGCAACCTCCTGGTTTCCAAGTTTCTTGATGTACGAGTCGAAATCGGCATCGCCCTTTTCGATCCGTCCCAACTCTCTCCTCTACTCCATGTGCCTCTAGTCGACTCAACCTCCCTCTTGCTCTCCCCTCTCCCCCTCTCCCCCTCTTCTCCCTCCTCGTTCTCCCCTCGATCCTTTCCGCTTCGCCCTCTGGTCCCTTGTCTTGGATCGTGCATTCTGGATCTTGGTGGTCCTTGATACGTCAACGCGCCGTACCTCTTCTCTCTACAAAACCACAAGAACCCCCCCTCCTCTCCCCTTCCCCCTTTGACGCTTGCTTCACTCTTGCTCTCTTTCTAGCTCTACAACCTTATCACCGCCGTTATATGACGGTCCCCCTCCTATATCGTCCAGGACTGAGCATCCTCTCACTGGCATGCCCGACTCTGACCGCCACCTGTGAACCACGAACGCGAGTCGGCAGTTCCAGGCACAGCAATCCCCCGGCATGGATGTTTCAAGTCGCCTTGCGCTACGTTCTTAAACACTGGCACTCCTGTTACCCACCGGCCGCCTTTCTTCTGACGCCGAAGCTCTTGGACGCCCTCAACGTCACTGTCTCCGGGCTACGTATCTGAGCCTGGCTCCCACACTACTCGACTAGCTATCTCATTGCTGGCTTCGTGCGTTGGCGGGGACTCACGACTACGACAAACAGACTATACAGCGAGTTTGAAAACTGAAGTGAGAGCTAGGCCGGTTTTCTCCTCTTCGGCACGTCACTATTCGCCATGGGCAACGCACCGTCTGTCGAGACGCTGCATTCTCAATCAAATATTCACGCCGCGCAGGATATATATTCGCCGCCGCCAGCCAAAAGGCAGCCGCAGAAGCTCTCAAAGCCGCGCGTCGGCAATCATGCATCGTCCAATACAGCTTCCCGCCGTCGGGACTCGAACGCTCCGTCGATTGCTTCCAGCGTCTCACCGCTTCCGCCAAATCCCAGCCCCAATCCCAACCAAAACTTGACCGTGGACACGCGCCGATCCTCTGCATTGCCATCGCCAGTGATGCTTTCCCCAGCGCCATCGAGCTTTTCCAATGTTCTCATAGCGCCTTCAATCCCGCCGGAGACAACTTCGAACCACACCGGCGGCTCCAAAGACTGGTATCGACGCTCCTCGGGGCTTTTCCGGTCGAAAAGTTCCCAAGAGGACAGGACGAATAGGAGGAGAAGCGGCCTGGTGCCACCCATGCCTGGCGAGAGGTCTTCCAGAGCCAATTCCATGAACTGGGAATCTCAAGCAAATTTGGACCACGCCAGGCAACAGTTGGAGAGGTAAGCGATGCATGGAGTAACCTACCGTCGCCATTTGAAGTGGCTAATTTGGGTTATCACAGCTGGAATATCGCTGGTAACCGCCAGTCGGTCAATTACGACATGTCTTCTTACGAGTCGAGGCGATTGCTCAACATGACGGACCAAACCCTGGTCCAGGAGCCCGAAGCATTTACGGTTGAACCCCAGCTGGGTGAAATTGATCAAGCCACGTGGAAGAGCTCACATCCTCACGAGGTGCCAGCTATATCCATACCGAGAGTGGATTCTAACGTGTCCCTTTATGCGCCTGCTCGTCGTCGCTCAGTGATCCAGACGCCTGGTGTGGCGACGCGCAAGCCAGGGGATAGTTCCGTGTCACGAAAATCGAGCTTCCGCCACAGCCACCCGCCGACCCCCGTAGGTGGTCGCTCCAGGCGTGGTTCGTACGTGGCAGAAGCCGAAGTCGTACGGGTCATATCAATGCCACCCCCAAGAATCATTGCCGTGGATGAGGTGGAAAGGGTGGAGACTCCGTCAGAGCTCGATTACAGGCAGCTGGGAGCCATGAAGCACGGTTCCCTGAGAATTACCAACGGCGCCGCCAGCCCCGCCCCCAGCATCGACGGCGACCTTCCGCACGACAATGCTTTCGATAGGGCCCAGGAATGCGAGATACCCATGGCCGTGCAAACTCCCAAGCAGACGCTTGCTCCTATCACTACCACTTTTATCAATCGCAAGACTGTTTCTTCCGTTTCCCAAAGCACGTTTGTCGGTTACGAAGAGCCTGGAGATACGTCGGGTCACTGTCTTTCGCCCGAGTACGCCCCTTACGAGGTTCTCGACGTAAGAGAAGATCCCAGTGCAAAGCCGGCTATTGAACGACCCGTAGCAAGGCAAGATATTGCACAAGGCGTCGTGCGAACCGACAGTGGGCTTGTCGTCACACCTGTATCAGAGGGGCCTGCAGACGTTCTCAGACCTTTGGCAAAAGCCGATTCTGGATATAGCTCAAACGTCTCGCTGCGTTCGTTCAGCTCCAGGAAGGCTGTTGGAGGGAATGAACGTCCCAGTCGCGCCAGAACAGATGGGAAGGCCAAGACATCGAGCGATGCCATGGATACAAGTCCTAACACTAACGACCTCAATGGAATGGGCTCGACGCAGCCTTGCTTTTCAGATCACCAATTTGAGAGCAACACTGCGCTATCACCTCGAATTTGTTCGCCGACAGACCTTGCTTCTCCGAAGCAGGTTCTCTCGCCTTGGAGTCCTCTCCAGACAGCGTCCGACGACATGCACTCTCCGTCCTCCTCGAGCAAGATGCGCAAAAGGCTGCACGCTTCCTCGTCCTACATCTTCGGCCGAACGCCTGAGAAATCAGAAAGTACGCCGGCTAGCTCTGCATCTATGGGTCCTGCAGAGGAAAGATCCAGCTCAGCGCTGAGTATCGGCGGCAACAGCGGCAACAGAAACAAGCTCCAAAGGCTGCTTAGTGGCGCAGGTATGCGCGGGCCGCCTGCCGTTCACCCAACCCATTCTGTCGAATCGTCTATTCCATCAATACCTCGGGAGGTTGAGGCAAAACTTATGGAACACACGGGAAAGTATCCAATGATGTCCAAGCAACTCACTGTGCATCATCAACCAAGCAAAGACACCCTGAAGACAATATTGAGTGTCGGTAGCGTAGAAGCTGGTGGTATCAACAGCATTCGGGACTCGTTGACTTCACCAGAAGCAACCTCAGCTGCTGTCGCTGAGACGTCCAAAGGTGCACGTCGACGGAGTCTGCAGCCCATTTCGGCGTCAATCTCTCAGGCAGCAGCAGCGATCATGTCGCGCAAAAGCATCCGGCGAAAGCCGATCTCCACGCACAAGCAACAGAGCGACCAGTCTCAGGAAAATGAACTCATCCAGAACGGTTTCGAATCGAGCGTCACGAGCATTGACTCGACCCGCGATAGCGTTGGCCGAAGTGCGTTCGATCAAGCCTTCATCGCCCTTCCCGCGGATGACCGCCAATACACCGACACGAGGAGGTCCATGACTATGACGGCGCAGCAGGAACGAGATCTGGGTTACTGCCGTCCACCACCCATCAGAACAAGATCGTCTGCTAGTAGGCAGCCCTCGCCATCATGCAGATCGCCAATCCCGGAGCTACCCGAAACGTCCCCGCCTCGACAGAAGATGAAGTCGATGCCTCCTGTTAGTCTCAGAACACGCAGAAAGTCGGCTGGAGCCAGTCCACAATCGATGTCGCGCAAAAGCAGCCGCGATAGCTTTCAAGGCCCGCCTCTCTCCGCACCACCTGTGCCGTCCATCAAACCTGAATTCCAGCACCTCCAGCATGCAGCTTTTGCTTCGGTGCAGCCCAGCCATCTCAACTCCTCTGCAAACCGCGGTACCTCGTCTGCCGCAAACCATGGTATTCATCGCCCTATGAGCGCCACCGTCGGAGCTCAGCAAGTACGCAGTCCAGGCCTGCGACACCGGTCCAGCTACGACGGTCACAGCAGTCTCCAGCGGCATGCTGGCTTCGGACAGGGCCGGTACCAGACTAGCACGCAAATGCAGATGCAGACTGGGGGATACTACCAGAACCAACTCTTGCAGCTTCAGGAGCAGTCATGGCGCGGGGAGGAGCAGAACTTCGGTCGCTCAGGGCCTGCTGACCCTCGACTCGGCCATTCGCGAAACCAAAGCGGCGGTACGAACCCACCCTATCGAATACTACACAGCTACAACTCGCCGGCATACCGAAACGTCCAACTCTGGAGCTGAGCACAGCGGACACACAACTCATTCGAATCTACAAAGCGTCCGCGCCCCGGCTTTCCTTCTCTATACCATGGCATGGTGTATCATAAGGCATGTCATGATGTGCATCGGCAGGCCCCTTTTCACACAA
This sequence comes from Verticillium nonalfalfae, assembly GCF_003724135.2. Taxonomy (NCBI): domain Eukaryota; kingdom Fungi; phylum Ascomycota; class Sordariomycetes; order Glomerellales; family Plectosphaerellaceae; genus Verticillium; species Verticillium nonalfalfae. The sequence continues at coordinate 139,828 of NW_021167288.1, forward strand.
CCACGATCCTTCAACGTTGTAAACATATTTCCTTTGCAAAGTACGGCACGCACGCACCTGGCGTACGTCGACCGACGCGACTTGGATACACCAGACCTTCCCCGCGGATACACACGCTTTTCCTATTTCTTCTCTCTTTTGCACAAATACACAGACTCACACACGCACACAACTGGATGTACCTTTCCTTCTGACGAATACCGGATCCGGGAGCCCGAAAACGGCAAGAGATCTTGATGACACCAGGCAGTGGTTGATACGCATACGCATTTTATACCTTGGGACGGGCCGGTTTTGGTCTGGAAGACCAATCGATAGATTCTCCATTTGTTGTTCGGTTTTTGACTTGATATACCCCTGAAATTGACCAAGTCTTTATCGTCGTCTCTCAAAAGCTGAATGTAGCGCATAGCCTGGTTGCTGTTGTAGTGACATTATTGAGTCTATGTAGCCCTGCAACGGTCAACTTAAAGCTACCTCGCACGAAAATTTCACGCGTACATGATTGAAGTAAGGCCGTCTTTCAATTTTCCAACATATTGAGCTCTGTTCATCACCTCTGTCCCAGTTGCACCCTCGCCACGACATTCGTAGGATCTACCAGCTGCCTCCAACCGCACACGCCCAGACGCGAGAAACGAGAATAGGCTTAAAAAGCCTGATGACAGAGACCTCTGCATTATACCCCAAGTGCGGGCCTACACGCCGTCCGAGGTAGAGCTGGCTTCGCTCTTGCCCCAAGGGCGGAGTCCGCGCCGGGCCGGGCCGCGGGGCGGGGCCCCTTTCTTCTCCCTGTCGCCGCGGCGGCCGCAGATGTGAAGGCCGCCGACGCCCTCGAGCAAGGGGGCGCAGGCCAAGGCCGGATGCAGGACGTTGAGCAGCAGCACGGCCGTGGCGATCATGGCGCTCTCAAAGGCGATGAAGAGGTCCTGGCGGCGCATGAGGGGCCCCGTCCAGCCGCCGGAGAGCTCGGCGACGCGGAAGACGCAGCGGATGAAGATGCAGACGAAGCTCAGGGTCAGGGCGGCGAGGAAGGCGCGGAAGAGGCGCGAGGCCCGCACGGCCGACAGCGTCGGGTCCTGGTCGAGGGCCGCGGCGGCGCCGAGGCGGCGGCTGCGGCGGAGCGTGTTGAGGGCGAAGTCGGCCGTCACGAGCATGAAGATGAGCATGGTCACGACCTGGAAGACGAGGCCGCCGAGCATGATGTTGTCGCCCGTCTCGGAGGACTCGTCGTTTGTCGAGGCGATGGAGGCCATGGCGCCGCCGAGGGCCTGGAGCACGAGGGAGATGACGTCGCACGGGATGAACTTGGGGCGGGGTGCGCGTTAGCCTTGAGTACGTCGCGGGGCGCGGAGGAGCACGGCTTACGATGCGGGTGTACCACTCGGGCTTGATGCGCGAGTTCGCAGCGCCGTAGGCGTAGACGATGCGGCGCAGACACAGGTAGATGCCGGCCGCCAGGAAGGCGGGGCCGATGGTGAGGCAGCAGATCTGGATGAGGAAGCCGTTCTCGTCCCAGCGGTTCTGCCAGCTGACGACGCGGCCGGCGTAGCCGAGAATCTCGCAAGCGACGCCGAGGATCATGGCGATGAAGAAGGAGAGGCCGCGGCGGGTGACGGCGTAGGTGGTGATGTAGGCGAGGGCGGAGAGGGAGAAGAGGGCCAGCATGGTCGCGTTGGCGCCGATGCTGAGGCGGTACTCGTAGTAGCTGTCCATATCCTCGCATTCGAGGCTGTCACTGTTGTTGTAGCACCAGTCAAACCAGTCCCGGTCGGACCAGGTTTCGGAACCGGTGGGAGCGCTCATGATGAGAGAGTGGGAGAGAAGTATGGGAGAGACAAGGCAGCAGGTGTGAGGATGAAGACGAAGTCGAGGGGATTCTAGAGAAGAGCCGGTGGGAGGGAGGTGAGTTGTTGCTTGCAGACAGGAGGTCAGGAGAGGAGGTGGACATGGGCCATTATATGGGAAGTGCTACGATGAACCTGCCGATGATTGCGAGTGCTGCTCAACATGCTGCCAGGCGAAGCACGTTGAAAATAGCAGTAAGCCATGAACACCTCTGTGCAAAAAGGAGTGTATCAACTCGGAACCGCGTATCCAGCAAGCAATCAGAGCAGAGACATCAGGCACCAGCATCTGCAAAACAGCGGTACTGGGGGTGGCTGTGTCGTCCCGAGCGATGGATGACACAGCACGATAAACGCGAATCGAGAGGGCTTAGCATCCTTCGATCTGCGAGGAAAGGGGACCACGAAGGGACGAGACGCGAAGTGCGATGGACCGTGAGCGGTCTCAGGATATGACGAGGAAGCGAGGCGGCCAACGAGAGCGCGGGTGTCAGCCTCCAACAGCCCGTCACCGCATCTTGTCGACGGGCGTTGAGGGCGTCAAGGGGGGCCATCTGTCATCCCGGCAGACGGCCGGGTGTCGTGTGTCGTGTGTCAGACGGGAACCCTGCCAGCTCATCAACAGCCTGACATGGCTGAAGCTATCGCTTCCTCCGCCTGTCAAGTTCCTCGGGGACCGAGATGGAGATGAGAGGCGTCTTCGAACGTGGCTCAGACCGCCCGGGGAGTGAGCAAAAGTGCGAGTGCGAACGGCCCAGTCAGAAGAGTGCCTCAGCGAACATGTCAGCAGGAGCTGGAGTTGGTACGACGTGGGCTTTCTGAGCACGTTCACCCACGGGATTAGATCTTCATGGGGTCACTCATCCTTCGAAGCTTGAACTTTCAGGCAGAGGTCACAGTAGCCGCCAAAGAAGAAAAGAAGCTTATCATAGATCAAGATTCTCTACGTGGTGGGCACGTTGCTGTGTACCGTAAGCCGAGAACGTGCTGGACGGGTGAGGCTTTGCCATGCAGACAGCTTGTCTCTAGAGAGGCAGGCAATGTGTGAGAATTGAACATCACCACATGACGCTCCATAGGGCTGCTTGCAGATAGCTTCTTCGCTCGTACGCCGTCGTTGTCCTGAATGAAGCGAGGTGAGCGAAGAGGCGAAAGGCCGAAGAAGCGAGAGCCGGCTTGGCGCACACGTACACGTCCAGGATCAGAACAATCAGCAGAGCACGGGCCACTGCTTGTCTATTCCTACATCAGGCAGCGACCGATGCAGAGCCTCCTCGCTGTTGTACTGCTTGGGGTTGCTACTTCGACAACATACTCGAGGTTTACCCAGACTTCTGGGCTCGATATCGACGTAATTGCTAGAGAAAAACAAAATTACGTCTTTATTGTGTGCTCCTATCCTTGGGGATCTGCGCCATGTGTGCGCTTTACTGAAGTAAAAAAACCTACTGTCTCAAGTCAACATGTGCTCTCACGTCTTCTTCTTCTTCCTCCTCGCCTCTGACACCGGGCTGGCGTTTATGACGCCCTTGGTATCGATGCCTCCCGTCGTCACCAGCCCAGAGACGCCCGGTGCTTTCCCCGTGCCAATGTTGATCCCGCGCCCGCCCTCGAAACTCAGCGCGCTGCCGCCGCTGCCCCGACGGACGCCAATGCCCTTGAGCTTCGTCGCCGGCGACTCCTTGACCTCCTGCGCCCCGTCCAGCGTTTGCTGATCAGCCGTCGAGGGTCGCGAGTCCGCGCCATCGTCGGACGATGCCGGCCTGTGCTCGACCGCCTGGTGCTGATGCTGGTGCTGGTACGCTGTCCGCGCGCGCGTCGTGTTCTGCGGCGACGGGATGCCCGACGGCCGCCCTCGTGACCTCTGTTGCACGGGCGTCGTGGGCGTCACGGGCCGAGTGCCATTCTGGCCATTTCCTACCACCAGCGTCGACAGGTCGCTCGTCGAGGCGTCGCTTGCGCGGGAGGCGTGACCGTGGTACGCAGCACCCGACTCGATGAGGCTCTCCTCCCGCGCCATCTGATACTTGGCAAACTCCTCCGCCGAGTGCTGCGGGTCTGTAAAGTTGTCGAGCGCGTCGAACACGTGCGGAAACACCTGATGGTCGACGTCGCGCCCCCATAGGAAGTCGAGGTGCTCGTAGTGCGGGATCTCCGTCGCCACCGTCTGCGGCGGCAGCTCGCGCAGCATCACCTTGATGTCGACCAGCGAGTCGCTGCCGCCGTAGACGAGCACGATCGGCGTCTTGATGTTGCGCGTCGGGTACTTGGCCACCTTGGTGTACTTGCTCGACGTGTTCAGCGACATGTGCTGCTGCACGTCGTCGTCGTACATCTGGAAAGACTTGTTGCGGATGATCTGGAACCAGTGCACCACGCTCTTGGTGCTGGTGAACGAGTACAAGTGCGGGTAGGCGGCCAACTTTTGGCTCACGGTTATGTTCTTGGTCCGCCAGTTGAAGAGAAACGTCAGCCCGTAGTCGATGAGCTTGACGAAGATGGGCGGATACAGAATCGACTGCCACATGGTGGCCGAGCTGAGGATCGACCGGCGACCGAACAGCAGGAAGAGGACCTGCGGGGACGCCTTGACCAGTGCGTCCACGATACCGTTCGACAGGCCGGCAGGCGACATGGCGGGCGCCAGCGCGATGAACACGTTGACCTGGTCGTTCAGCTTGGGGTGGATGGCCAATGTCGCGAAAGCTTGCGCCGTGCCCTGGGAGAAGCCGATGTACGACAGGCTCTTTTGGCTCGTGGTGTCGAGAATGTACGAAATGCTGTCGGGGATATCGTGGAAGGCAAACTCGTCGATGGAAAAGTTCCAGAACTCGAGGGATGTTGGCGAGTGCTTGACTGACTTTTTCGAGTACTTGTTGCCTCGGTTGTTCCCCAGCTGTGGCGTGTCAACGTCGCTGTACATCTAGGCCGAACTTGGGGTATCAGGGAACTCACCCAGACATCGTAGCCCTGCTCGACGAGGACAAAGGGAAGGCAGCGCTCAGCGTCCGTCAGACAGACCCAGACTTCCGAGTTCATGAGCAGTCCATGGTGCAGATAGACCACCTTCTTTCGCAAACTGTTGGGTCCATTGTTGACCTTCTTGCCCTCCTCGCCCTTCTTCCACGCCAATCGGTGCAGGCCGAGCAAGAATCCGTCCTTCGTCTGGGTGACATGTTCTTCTGCTTCGTATCCATAGAGGCGGCACAGGTCGACAAAATCAGAGGCATCGCGAACAGAGGTCGCGATGGCTAGTTATTCAGTTAGCGACGATCCCAGGTGCGGTGAAAGCGACGGGCGCGTGCGTCATGCGTACAATTGTGTTTTTGCTCCGCCCGTTTCTGCGCAGGCGTCGCCCACCTATTGAAGAGACGACGCGACGCGCGGTAGAAGAGCGTGATGAGAGAGGATGCTGGAGCGAGGTCGTGTCAGTGGATGGCGAGATAGCGGGCGTTGACGAGGACGTACGGAGTGCGAGAGTGAGGATGCGAATGACGGCCTCGAAGCCGACGAGAAGGAACGACCCGACAAGAGCGGCATATTCGATGCTTTGCCACGAGAATTGTCAGTGGGATGGGAGGGCGACGCATGGGGGGATTGGGTTGTCTGTCTCTCACATGTTCAATCGCCCGATAAATGGGATGGGCATTTTGACGACAGTCAGGATCCGTAGGAGAAAAGAGACAAGAAAAAGGGGGGAAAGAAAAGCAAGAGTCAAGGTTGTGTGTCCGTGGACGATGATGTATGGGCTGGAGAGTATATCAAGTCATGATCGAAGACTCGGCGACCGTCAGGGCCGGAGGAAACGAATTGGAGCAAAGGCGGCGTTGGGGGAACGAGTGCATAAGCGTCGTTGAGGTCGGCGGCGGGCGCAGCTGCAGTGCAGGTAAGTGTGGGTGATGTCACATGTGAAGATCCGGGCTTGATCTAGCTCCCAAGCTCCCAAAGCCTCCAAGCCTTGAACGATACTGACATGGCAGGTCTGTGGAGCTCGCGTGGTCTTGGTGTGAGCAACCCTGATCCCGGCATGCGAGCCATTCCCAATCAATCAGAAGGCGACAGGATCGAGGATGGAGTCCCGTCTACACCAATCGCATCATTCCATATCCTTGGGCAGCACCAGCAAGCATCACGATGTTGAGCTGAGGCTAGGCCGGGCTGCAACACGCAGAGAAGGTGATGGTCATGAGCACACCCAGAGTCACCTTCTCCATCATTCGTCATAAGTATAAGCACTGCCCGATGCCGCGACCGTTCGGGACGAAGTACCGTTGGGCCACGAAAGTCTGGTGTACCCGCCGAGAGCACGTGACGATAAGATAAGAAATCGGAATTCGAGCGTGCAAGAGTCGCATCGCAAGTTGATCGATCCAAAAGTCGGTCCACCTGTCAGTCGTCCCCCAGTCAGCCCAAACCCGCGTCTCCCGCGTTGCCAAGCCTCGAAAACCACAGCCATGCCTAGCTCGTGTAAAGAACTCCGTACGTTTCGCCCACGTCTTCTCGCTGTCTGTCCGTCCGTCGTCTTGGCTAACCGCTTGTTCCAGGCGAGGCCCTAGCCCAGTGCCTCCAGGAATCCGACTGCGTCATGGTCCAGCGCAACACGGCCGCCGACTGCCTCCGCCCGCCCCTCGTCCACGAGCTCCCGACAAAGTGCCAGCAGCTCAAGAAGGGCTTCGGCGAGTGCAAGCGCGGCATGGTCGACATGCGCAAGCGCTTCCGCGGCAACATGCCCGTCGCCTACAAGACCATGGCCGACGCCGAGGACGGCAAGGGGTACCAGCTGTACGCCGGCCGTCCTGCCTTTGCCGGCGGCCGCGGCCAGACGGACGGCAACGAGCCGGCGCCCAAGGACTGGAGGGAGGTCGAGAATGAAGAGTACAGGAGGCAGCAGCTCGCCGAGCAGCTCAAATCTGGGAGGTAGCAAGCCGCCGCAGCACGCATGTACGATTAGGGGTGGTTCCTTTAAAGCATGGAGGGCAAGACAGGCGTCAAGGGCATTGGCTTTCGAATGACTGCGACGGAGGCGGGCGCGCGCGTTGTCAACACCGCTCACAATGGCCGAAATCTGGCCTATACCAATTGTACATTTCTACTCATAACATCACCAACGGTTGGGTGACCGACGAGAAAGTATTTGACCGCAGGCGTCATCATCCACAAGTACAGGGCGTGCCAGATTGAGCTGTCAACTTGTTTATTTATTTATTTAACTACTCCAAACGTGGCTCATTGAATTTCATTGATTATTCTTGCTCGCTACTTGCAGCCGCCTCATCTGCTGGCTGTCTCAGCTAGTCTGGATCTTGGGCTTGGGCACGTGCATGACAACGAAGTCGAGGCTTCGTGGGCCGATGCGCCATCTTACGAGGCCTCTCAGGCCTTTCTCTGTTGTTTCGCTTCCTCATACACCTCGTCTCCAATCACCGCAAGAAAAGAAGTGCTAGAAAATATGGGTATCTAATGAAGAACCTCGTCCTGTACCGGTCGGGGTATCATGGAAGACGCAAAGATCTCAAAAGAAAGATACGGGCAAGGTCAGGCGCGAACGCCTCGAAAACCCCAAAGGGGGCCGATACTCGGGCGTATGGAAAGGCCCTCACAACAATCGTTGCGCAAGGGAGCAATGTACACGTCTAGCAGGCATTGCCGTCCTGTGGTCATTAGATCAGAACATCGCCCAGGGTCAGGATCCGAGATGGATCGCCCGTGAAGCGGTTGTGGTAATCCACAATCCCTTGCGCGATGCTAGGGAAGTCCTTGATGTTGCGCTGTCTCATGTCTTGCAAGAGCTCGCGCAAGCCGTTATTGTACTGAACCCTCATGGGTCCGTCAACGTTGGTGCCACCGAGCTGGAGAAGGATCTGGTCGTCTAACGAAGCGAAAGAAAGGAACGTCAGCGTCCTCGTGAAAGGGGAACAGATAGCTAGAGCTGGTCAGACGGTTCGCACGGGACGTGGCTTACCAGGCAGTTTCATGGATTCGAAATGCTGGTACTCGCATTCCGACCCCTTGGGGCACCTCCGACCATCTAGTTGATCTGGACACACTGGAAGATTGGGGTCGATCTTATTGCTGTATGTAAGCGATCGTAAGCCCCCAGCAACCATTTTCTGGAAGTCAGGATGGTAACGGTAGTTGCGGAACAACTGGAAGGGACTCTCGTAGGGACTAAAGCCGTTCTCGCTTGAGCTGCAACCGTCCTGGCGAGCGGGGCGTGGCTATCGAACAATTAGTCACTTGAGTGCACCAATATTTGGGAACCCGACTTGTACTTCTCTTGCGTTGTTGTTGAGACCTTCATCCGGATGAGACTCATCAATGCCAACAGATATCTGAACCGGCTGGGTGGAGACATCACCCGTGGGGGACTGCGAGCCGATGCCTGGGCCTGTAAGCGGCAGCACGTCTTCATCGTCAATCACGGCCACTGTATCGTCTGATTCACCTGAAGGTGAGTCCACCTGCATGTCAGTTTCCTCATTTCCACTTTCGTTGCCTTGGCCTGTTCCAGTTGAGCCAGCCGTAGACAAGGCCGCTGCTGGAGACGGATGGTCGGAATGATCTGGTACATTGCTAGCATGGCTGTCACCCGTCACGGGTACAGGCGATGCACCACTTGACACTCCTGTGTCGGGGCTCGACTTCTTGGGAGCTTCTGCAGCCACCTCAAGTGCAGGCGTGTGCTGGGCAGCGATAGCCGGATCAGTCTGACCACCCGCGAAGTTCTCCAAGGCCAAGGGCGTGACTAGCTCGACTGTCTTCCCGGCATCGTTATCTCGCGCCAAAGAGGGGAGTTCCACGCCTCCGTCGGTATCCTCTTTGTCTGCGCCCTTATCGGCAATTGTCGAAGTACGTTGCAAGGCAGTCTCAGCATCATCAACAATGGACTCTTGAGCTGTTACCCTGCGCGCCCCATCCGGTGAGTAAGGGGGTTCATCTTCACCTGCGTGGCATTAGTACGACATGGACGAATAAAACACATGAAATACATGCTGTTCGACTTACCCGATGCTACAAGTTCTTGCAGGCCGTCGAGTTCATCCTCGGCGGAGCGCTTCTCAGCGTCCTCCTGCTCGATCTCCTTCTCCAGACGTGCCATCTGTGACTGCAGCAGTCGAAGTTTGGATTTCTTGGCTTGCAGTCTTGACTGCATGCCTGGCAAGCTTTGACTCAGGACGCGTACGCGCTGCAAGCGATCTGACCCAGACCTGGCGATATCGCGATTCTTGGGGAGCTTGATTGAGCCCGTTTCTGGCGCAACGGGGGACGAACGATTTGTGTTGCTGCCCACACTCAGGGACGGGTCCAGGGACTGCACGCGACGAAGAGAAGGCGTCGCGGTATCCGAATCTGCTGCCGTGTCCGGGGTGGGGCCGCCCGATTTTGGCAAAGCAGCTTGTCCATTGCTCCCACTGAGGGCAGACTTGAGTTTCTTGCGCGCTTCGGCGAGAGCGATCTTGCGCTTCATAGCCTCGATCTGCTTGTCCATAACTGCCAGGTGACCAGGAGGCGTAGCAACGCGGGCAGGGCCAGTATCGGAAAATTGTCGCTGGCCTGCAGGCTCTGACAGAGGTGGGACATCACGGAACGAAGTAGTCCTCCGGAAAGGATGGTCAGAGGACTGCACATTAGTGTTGGACTCGTCGCCAGAGCCAATTTCCATCTCGACGTCGTCATCTGACCCTTCACTAACGTCGATCACAAGTTTGCTCTTGCGCGACGGGCCAAGAGGGCGCGTGTGGAAGTTTGCTTGGGCATAGCCATCAAAGTCGGTTGCGACAGGTCGTTTTCGCTGATTGCTGGGTGACTGTGCGTGCTGAGAAGTAGACGGCATGAAGAGGCCGGGAATGACAGACCGCGCGGAACCGGGGACGGGGATATCCACCTTGGCAGGCAATGGGTGAGTGGGAGTTGATGTGACGGACAATGACGGCGGGGGGATCGAGGGCAAGCCGTTCGTGGTCGCAGGGGGCACGGGTTGAGCTGCTTCAGAGCCCTTCCGAGAGGCTGCCTTCTGGGCACGGGCTTCGCGAGACTTTTGCAAGGCCACCATCTTTTCTTGCAGTTTCAGCTGCTTTTCGTTGCCATTCTCAGCTCCTACTGTTCCTGTCGACACAGCGGCTGTGGTTGTTCCAGACAACGCTTGCTTTGCGGCAAGAAGTCGGGCAATCCGATCTTTCCGTTCCTCTGCCTTGCCTGTGGCAGCTACAACTGGTTCGTTGGCCGAGCTGCTGGCCGAGGCCGATGGCTGTGCAATGTGCGGGACATTGCTTTGAGGCATGACCGGACGAGTTTCTTGACTATGGCTTGAAGAAGACAGGCCAGGGATATGGGAGCCGAGTCCGCCATCTTTGACAGGATGCGAGTCGGGGACAGGATCCAGGCCAAGGTCGTTGAAAAGCACCCTGACCAAGTCTTTATCAATACCTTCAGAAACAAAATCATCGTATCTCACGTCGAGCGACCAGAGGCCTAGGATCGCGGAGCGTGCCTTGGTTTTGGCCTGAAGGAGGACATCTGCAGAAGGAGCAGTTGGGGGTGCTGCCGCAACTCGACTGGCGGTCGAGTGGGACGGCTGTTCCTTGGTTCGAACGGTGGCTCGAGACATTCCAGGCTTCAGGGCAGGTTGAATCTCATGCGGAGAGAGGTAGGGGGAGTAAGAATCTCGTCCTGGGCGCTTAGGTTAGTATTTCACGTCAGGGGCCTCGTTGAAACAGTCCTTCCGTACCTGTCGTGGGAGCATCACCGGGACCCGCCGCAACATCAGGCCAGACCTTTTTGCCAGACTGAGCACTGTTGTCCTGGTGTTGTTGATCTTGCTGATTAGACACAGTTGGCTCGTACAGATCGTCGTACTCGCCCTCGCTTAATTCGCCTTCCTCTGCCCTGTCGCTTGCATGTTGGCTCTTCAACCCGTTTCCAGGCTGCTCGCTACGCTTGTTCGAGGCTCCATTGGAGCGACCACCACGCGGCTGATAGTATTGGGAGGCGGGCACTAGGTTGGGCTCGTGCGACGGCTGCGCGTGGGTTACCTGGTGTGCTTGTGGCCATGGCGCAGGCACGTCACTTGTCGAAGCACCAAACGCAAGACCGGGGATGACGCTCCTGTTCTGCTCGTAGGAAGCTTGTGCAGACACCATGTTGAAGCTGGGAAAGGCATTGCCGTTGGGCGGGGGCTGGCCTGGAGCTGGCTGGGAGTAGGTCGGTTGAGCTGGATACAACGGAGGTGCATAGGAAGACTGTCCCTGGTATGGGACGCCTCCGTAATAAGAGTTGTAAGTCATGGTGAGCTGGTGCAGAGTCAGCTAGCACGCGGGATTGTGTTCGACGACGCCCGACGTAGGGATCATGCGATGATGTCCAGCTACAAGTAACTCGCTGCGTGCCGAAGAATGATCGCGCGCTCAGAGCGTAAAAGGAAAGTCGCGATACGAAGGATCCACGCCTGGATATTGTGGTGGAGTGTACAAATCGTCAAGTGGATGCACGAGAGAGAGAGTTTCGATGACGCGTTCGGCGACCGAATGGTTCGCGTATGCTGTGAAGACCCTCGACCGGCCCAATATCGCTGGTCGCTCTCGCTGGTTACAGAGGGTCGGTTTGGTTCGAGGTTTCCAGACGCGCGCATCAAGGCGCATCAAACACGTCTGGTTCGTTCGAGACCAATACTGCTCTGGGCAAACAAGGCAGGCTAGCAGCTAATGTGTTGCGGGTATAGTATCGAGATGCAGCGAGCGTAGACGTGGCGAGGCAAGCCGATGTGTGAGGGTGAAAGAATTCGCGTGTGACGGGCATTTCAGAAATGAGAGGGTCTCGAAGTCTCAACCTTGGCACGCTAGTCCCTAAAGGCACCTTGCTGGCGCTTGTTCCATGCAGTCACACGTTCTCGGGTTCACCACCATAAGGCGTCCTTATTAGGACTAGCGTGTGTCTGCTCTGATAGCCAGAACTTGCAATGCATGATGTCGACCGATGGGATGGGTGGTCGAGGCTCACAAGAAGATATGGGCGTTATAGGACGCTGGGGTCTCGCTCTTCACTAACAGAGCCATTGGGCAACTCACCACGCAGTTGGACAAGCCCGAACAACAGAACTGGGACAAGACTACCCCTTTCTGAGCTGGCCCTCGCTTTGTCGCTTGAGGAAAAAGATGTACGATCAATTGTGCTTTAATTAAAGCATTTCTAGTGGGTTCTAACAGCGGAAAATCACGAGAGAAATGGAATACCTTCCATTGAACACATGTGCATACTCACCGGAAAATCCAATCTACATCCAAGGCTACAACTGTGCCGCCTGATGTCTTCCATCATAAACTGCACCGAACCCCGTCGATCTAGAACGAGCTTGACCTGTCAACCACATCACGACAGGCGCTCGATAGCCTGTATGCCACTGTGAGTGCTTCCAAGGAAATCTGGGAAGCCGATAGTCACTGCGGCCTTAAGAGATATTCTTTGAACGTCTTGGCTTAGATCACGAAAGCGATCGCTTTTGCTTGCGCTTCCCTGGAGCATGACAGCATACCAGGCAAACGCAGGATCTTTCAGCATTTTGTCCTCTCGGCGCTTCTTGAGCTGCTCGGCTCTTCTCGTGGAGTATGATTTTACTCACAAGAGCCGCGCTACACGGCCCTAGACAAAGAGATACTTGACAGCTCGAGATATCTGTTCTGGAAGACCTCATAGCTTTTTTTTGAAGCTGGTGACAACTGTCTCGTCCTCTGTCGCTCTCGATATTGCCGCCAAACAACTTGCTTTGGGGACTTCCAGGCCTCTAATGATGAAATCTGGAATCAAGGCCTTCTACGGGGTAGGCTGCTGGAGCTCACTCTATTTGCTTCCCCACTGTTCATACTTTTACAGCCTCACAACTGACCCCGAGTCCTCAAGAGTACAATTCATACTTAGCAATGGATACCTTGCGTACGAATTCTCCGAACTTGACCACATGTATCGTACGAGAATCTTCGTGAGAAAGTCGCGTAGTTATTTGTGAATAGTCGGCCTTCCCAAGAAGTTGTCACCAGAAGGATTTCTATCGACATTGGTCATGGCTGTTGGTGAGTTGCGTTATGTTGTCGTTTGAGGTAATCCTGATCGACTGTAAATTGCGAAAATCCGCACCATCGCACATTTCAGAGATCCCTCGATAACTTAGACATCCTGCTGAAGATGCCCCGAAACACTGAATGCGACGTTCGGCCGGTACTGGCTGTGTTTCTTTCCGATCGGTCCATCCACCACCAAAGCGACCCTGGGTTAGCTGGTGACGTCCACATCAAATATTACATAAGCACACCACTGGGTCCTTTTGGAACGAGGAGCCACTTACCCGTTTGGTTCGGGGGCCTGTCTTGGCGGAGCGCCTACGTCACGTGTAGGTCGCTCCTAGGTTTGTTTACTTTGGGGATGTGGGTGGTCCAGAGCAACCAATCCCTGACGATCGACGTCAACACGACTTGGGCGTGAGATGCCTACCTTGTCCTCCTTTCCAATTCCACCTTTTACATCACCGCCACGCGCACGCGATTGACACTGTCTTTCTCATTCCTCGACTTTTATTACTGCCCGAGACTGTACACGATTCTTTCTACTTCATCTTCCCTGTCTTGCTTAAGCCGAGTCAGAGTCTCGTGCCTCGATCCCAACGAACCCGCCGCGCACCCCGAAGCCTCTATGTATTCCCTGCAGGTATAGGCAGCCGGATCGGAAGTCGGACCACAGCAGTGACAGCGAGGTTTCCCAGCTGTTAGGTGGCTTTGAGCAGCAGGATCTCTCACAATACCCGCCCAACCACCCACCATGTCGATACGTAACAACCCTTTTGCCAGAATGGCCTCGGCCTCGGCCTCACCTTCCCCAGGACCAGGCGACAGTCGGCCAAAGTCCACACTTTTCTCTTCACCTTCGCCGCTTTCCAATGTCTCGACACCGACGGGCCATGCGCGCACACAGTCACATACATCCTTCAACCCCCCCGTGGCATCAGCGGGCGGGTCGCATCGGCATTCACGGAGTGACTCGCGGAACGGCACGCCTCTGTCCAACACCTTTGCGCCGTCGTTTATCAAGACGGAAGAAATGCAGCGCGGTACCGGAGCCGACGCAGTGAAAGGCATCGAGGGCGAGAATGACTTCTCTGGCAAACGCTATGTATGGCTTAAGGACCCGCAAACAGCATTCGTCAAAGGCTGGGTTGTAGAAGAACTGGGCAAGAACACGCTTTTGGTCCAATGTGACGATGGGACAGTGAGTGAACTGAGTGCTCACAACCGTGGAGATGCTAATGCACGTCACAGCAACGCGAGGTCGACGGCGACAGCGTCGACAAGGTCAACCCTGCCAAGTTCGACAAGGCAAACGATATGGCTGAATTAACACACCTGAACGAAGCATCGGTCGTTCACAACCTTCAAATGCGATACCAAGCCGACCTGATATACACATACTCTGGCCTCTTCCTCGTCACCGTCAATCCCTACTGCCCACTACCAATCTATACCAATGAATACATTAGTATGTACAAAGGCAGGAGCCGCGAAGATACGAAACCCCACATCTATGCCATGGCCGACCAGGCTTTCCGGAACCTTGTAGACGAAGGCGAGAATCAAAGTATTCTGGTGACGGGAGAGTCAGGCGCTGGAAAAACCGAAAACACCAAAAAGGTCATCCAGTATCTCGCCGCCGTTGCGCACTCAGAGTCTCCGGTCAAGGCTCGATCTCAGCAGTCCAACCTTTCTCAGCAGATTCTTCGGGCGAACCCAATTCTCGAAGCGTTCGGCAACGCGCAAACAGTCCGAAACAACAACTCTTCTCGATTTGGCAAATTCATCAGAATTGAATTCAATCGCAATGGCTCTATCGCTGGCGCGTTCATTGACTGGTATCTTCTCGAGAAGTCACGAGTTGTCGGAATCAACTCACATGAGCGCAACTATCACATTTTTTACCAGCTCTTGAAAGGCTCCGATCGAGCTATGAAGCAAGATTTTCTTCTGGACGGGCTGGACGTTGAGGATTTTGCATACACTCGTAATGGCCACGATACAATCACCGGAGTTTCGGACCGTGCCGAGTGGGAGTCGCTCATAGAGGCATTCGACGTTATGAACTTCTCCAACAAAGATCAGTCTGCTATTCTTCGTACAATTGCTGCTATCCTGCACCTCGGAAACATCTCAGTTGTCAAGGAAAGCCGTGCCGCCGATCAAGCAAGGCTGGCCCCCGATGCCAAGGAGCAAGCCGCGAAGGTCTGCAAGTTGCTCGGAGTTCCCTTAGAGCCATTTCTCAAGGGCCTCCTTCACCCAAGAGTCAAGGCTGGTCGGGAATGGGTTGAGAAAGTACAAACACCCGAACAAGTTCGGCTTAGTCTTGATGCTCTCGCCAAAGGTATCTACGAACGCGGCTTTGGTGACTTGGTCACTCGCATCAACCAACAGCTTGACAGAACCGGTATGGGCCTCGACGACTCGCACTTTATCGGCGTGTTGGATATCGCTGGTTTCGAGATCTTTGACGACAACAGCTTCGAGCAGCTGTGCATCAACTACACGAACGAGAAGCTGCAGCAATTCTTCAACCACCACATGTTCGTGCTCGAGCAAGAGGAGTACGCTCGCGAACAGATTGAGTGGCAGTTCATCGACTTCGGACGTGATCTACAGCCCACGATTGACCTCATTGAGGTTTCGAATCCCATCGGCATCTTCTCGTGCCTCGATGAAGACTGCGTCATGCCTAAAGCCACCGATAAATCGTTCACGGAGAAGCTCAACTCGTTGTGGGACAAGAAGTCAAACAAGTACCGATCCTCCCGACTCGGCCAGGGCTTCGTGCTCACACATTACGCCGCCGAGGTTGAGTACTCAACACAGGGCTGGCTAGAGAAGAACAAGGATCCATTGAACGATAACATCACGCGGCTGCTTTCAGAATCCACGGACAAGCACGTTGCCAACCTCTTCGCGGATTGCGCTGATACAGACAACGATGCCACTGGTGGTCGGAGCCGCGTCAAGAGAGGTCTGTTCCGCACCGTCGCCCAGCGACACAAGGAGCAGCTGCACAACCTGATGACCCAGCTCCATTCAACGCATCCCCATTTCGTTCGGTGTATTCTGCCTAACCACAAAAAGAAGCCGAAGCAATTTAATGGGCCCTTGGTGCTGGACCAATTGCGATGCAATGGTGTTCTGGAGGGCATCCGCATCGCGCGAACTGGTTTCCCGAACCGTCTCCCCTTCGCAGAATTCCGCCAGCGTTACGAGGTGCTCTGCCGAGATATGCCACATGGGTACCTCGAGGGCCAGGCTGCTGCTGCCTTGATGTTGGACAAGCTCTCACTGGACAAGACGCTTTACCGCGTAGGCCTTACGAAGGTCTTCTTCCGTGCTGGTGTTCTTGCTGAGTTGGAGGAGCAGCGCGATGCACTGATCACCGACATCATGGCAAGGTTTCAGTCTGTGGCTCGAGGCTACATCCAGCGCCGGATTGCGTTCAAACGGCTATTCCGGACTGAAGCCACGCGAATCGTGCAAAGAAACTTCCATGTATATCTCGACTTAGTAGATAGTCCCTGGTGGCAGCTCCTCGTCAAGATGAAGCCGCTTCTCGGGGCAACTCGAAGCTCCACTGAGGTGAAGAAGAAAGACGCAATGATTCGTCAACTGCACGACAAAATCCAACAAGAAGCTTCAGACCGCCAAAGGCTGGAAGATGAGAGGAGAAACGTCCATACCGAGATGCTTCGTGTTCAGAAAACGCTTGAGAGCGAGCGAGCTCTGGCTCTTGATAAAGAGGAGATATTCAAACGCCTGCAACTGCGCGAAACCGAACTTGAGGAGAAGCTCGCAGGCGCTATCGACGACCAAGAGCGCCTTGAGGATCAACTGGACGATCTGCTCGCTGCCAAGAAACTCGCTGAGCAGGACGTCGAAAAGTATCGATCACAGCTCGAGCAGGCTGCCTCGCTCATTGCTCGTCTCGAGGATGAAAAGGCACACCTCTCCAGGCGTACTGTCGAGCTTGAAGCATCCATCGAGGAAACTTCCCACAAGCAATCGGAAAGGAGTGAGCAAGAAGCAGCCTTGGAAGATGAAATCAAGATGCTTCAAAGTCAGCTCGCACTCAAGGATAGGAAAGCTCGGGACCTGGAAGGCAAACTGCTCCAGGTTGACCAGGACCTGGGCGTCAAGCTCATGTCGACGCAGAAGGACTTGCAATCAGCCAAATCCAAGGAGTCGCAGCTCCTTCACGAGAACCGGAACATACAGCAGCAGCTCTCCCAACTCTCCAAAACCTCGACCGATTACGAAGACCTGGTTCGTAAGAAGGAAAGTGAACTTACTTTCATCCGAAGTGAGAATAAGAAATATGAACTGGAGCGACGTTCGTTCGAAGAGCAGAAGAAGGCAATGGCTGCAGACAAGGAAAAGATATCCGCTAGGCTACACGATGTTCAAGCCGAAATCACGGCTATGAAAACGCAGAAGTTGCAACTCGAACGAGAAGCCGAGGACGCCAAGAAGCTACTTGAGGCACGCCTTTCTGAAGACGCGCAGGCCGACGAGAACCGCCAAGTTCTCGAATCTCAAATCAAGGATCTCAAGGACCAGCTGTATGGCGTTCAGGTGGAGCTGAGTCGGGAACGACAGTCTCGTGACGACGTTCTGCTGCTTAGCGACCATAAGTACAACGCTTTGAAGGAAGAATTTGACGGCTTGAACGAGTCCAAGATCATCATCGAAAAGGAGCTCTATGTTCAACAAGATACGTTGCGCAGAACCATGGAGGCTCGTGCGACGGCGGAATCAGAGCGAGATGAGGCTCGGCAGGAAATCAGACGTCTCCGAGTGGCCAAGACGCAAGCGGAGGAGGCACGTATCCAGGCGGAGGTGGCTGGAGAGCGAGCCGCATCCCGCGTCGCTCGGGAACGCGAAGAGAGTCTCCGCGGGGACTTGACTGCTGCCCAGGAACGTCTGACTTGGTTTGAGGAAGAGTGTGCAAAGCTCAACCACCAAGTCGAAGATCTCAACAAGCTCATCTTGTCGTCAGGAGAGTTCGGTCTCAAGAATGACCAGGCTAAAGAAAGACTCGAGCGTGAGCTCACCACGGTCAAAAGCCGACTGACAGCATCCGAAAACGACAACAGGGCTTTACTCAATAAGCTGCAGCAGAAAGGTCTTGAAATCGCACGCTCCACTTCAAGGGCCAGCGACGCTTCCCGTGGGCAGGTTCTTTCTTTGCAGCGTGAGAAAACCCGCATTGAGGAGCAGAACGTGAAGCTCAACAAGCAACTCGGCGACGCGCAACTCAAGATCGCTGGCCTGGAAAAGAAGGCAGAAAAGTTGCAGCTCAACGTGGAGGATCTCAACCATGAAGTTGCCAGGGAGACCAAACAGTCACGCAATGCCGAGAAAGCTACGTCAACCTCAGCTGCTCAACTCGCCGAAGTGAACCGGGCTCTGGATTCGGAGAAACAGCTCCGTGGCCAAGCTCAAAGCACAGTTCGGACGCTGCAATCGACTTTGGACTCCAGAGAGAAGGAGCTGGAGGAGCTGCGTACTCAAATGTTGCAAATCCTCAAGACCGTGGAGCCTGATGCCATGCCTCCCATGCAGGATGACAGCACTCAAGACCGGAATAT
This sequence comes from Verticillium nonalfalfae, assembly GCF_003724135.2. Lineage (NCBI taxonomy): Eukaryota > Fungi > Ascomycota > Sordariomycetes > Glomerellales > Plectosphaerellaceae > Verticillium > Verticillium nonalfalfae. The sequence continues at coordinate 158,326 of NW_021167288.1, forward strand.
TGCACGAAACTATGACCTTGTCCGCAAGGTAGAGGATTTGCAGCAAAATCTTCGCGTACAAGCTACAGCAAGGGCCAATGCCGAATCGCAGCTTGCCGATCTACGCGCGGCACGGTCTGAATCGCCCATGCGGCCGAAGCTTGAGGAGATCCATCCTAATGAGGCTCCCTTCACCGGTACACCAACGCAAAGGCGGTCAAAGGCACACGCCCGAAAGATCTCCAACACCTCAACTCCCACTCGTCGGCACGCGCCCATTGATAATGAAGGTCTCGATTCGGCTCGCTCGGACCGCACCGCAGATCTCTTAAGCTTCAACAACCGTATGGATCTTAAGACTGAGGTCGAGGAGCTCCAAAATCAGCTACAGTTGGCTCATATGCAGAACCGTCATCTTCAGAGCCAAGTGGACCGCAGCACTCCCGTCCCAGAGACGTACTCCGACGAAAGCCCTTCCATGCGTCGCATGCAAAAACTGGAACAGGCCAACTCAAGACTCCACGGCATGCTCGACGACTCGACTGCCAAGGTCTCTGCTCTTGAAAAGAGCATCCGTAGCGGAGAACTTTCGCTGCGCGACATCCAGACCCGCTCACATGAGGAGATTCTTGATGTGCTCAACAGCCAAGAGGATTCACGAAGGTCTCTGCTGCATAGCCACAAGAACGCTGTCTCGGAGCTCACCGATGTGAAGACCTACTTTGAGAAGATGCGTCACGAGCGAGCCCGCCTTGAAGTCCAACTACGCGACTCCAAGTCGGACCTGCAAGAAATGACCATGGCCAGAGAGCAAGAGGCCGCCAGCCGCAGCCAGTTACTGGAAGAGTTCTCTGATCTTCAGATTCGCCTAGATACCGAGACTTCGAAGCTGGCAGATCTTTCGTCAAGCCTCAACCTCTACAAGGGCCGCTCTGACGAGTACTTCAGCAAGCTTGAGCAGGCAGAGATTGCTGTGCTCAAAGCCAGCCGGGCTGAGCAGTTCGCGAAGGCCCAGGCTCGAGAGGCAGAAGAGACATGCGCGGAAGCGATGGCGGAACGCAAGAAGATGGATGGCATCATCGAGGACCTTCAGCGCCAGAGCCAAAGACTTGAGGAGAAGGTGGAGGATGTGTCGACTGACCTCGATGCCGCAATGCAAGCCAAGAAGAGACTGCAACACGAGCTTGAAGACTACCGGAACCAGAGAGCCAACGAAATCGAGGACAAGGAATCAAGCCTCGAACAGACACGTAAAAAGTACCAGGCCGAGTTTGCGACTCTCACGAAGGAGCTTGACCTAGCTCGCGAAGAGAAACTATTCAAGCAGGCGGAGATCACTCGCCTTAGGGAGGAGTTGGATGACCTTCGATCCAAGTGGGATGATGAGGTTCTCAACAGCTCAACTTGGTCAAAGGAGAAGGCGCGACTCGAGTCGACTCTGGCCGACGTTGTCTCTTCCCGCGATGAAGCCGTCAACGCCCATGGCGAGGCCCAGAGCAAGGTGGTGTCACTCCTCTCGCAAGTCCGGACGCTTCGCACGTCTGTCGACGATGTGACCTCGGAGCGAGACCTGCTCATCCGAGAGAAACGCAGTCTTGAGGCGCGTTTCGAGGAGGCTAAGGCTGGCCTTGAGGATCTCGCCAAGGGTGATAGCCCGTCACTCCGGGATGCGGCCAACGCTGACAAGGAGATTTTGGATCTCAAGTCAAGCTTGGCGCAAAAGGAAGATATCACAGCTGCAGCGATTGAAAAGATGAGGCGCGCTGAATCGCTTGCCTCTGAGATGCAGAAGGAGGCTATGGTCGAGCGTGAGACCAGCGCCCAGCTGCAGAAGGCCAAGGCAGCCCTGGAGAAGTCACTCAACGAGGTGCAGATTAAAGTCGTTGACCTGGAGACCAAGGGGTACTCCAGCGCCAGCAACGACATCAAATTCTTGCACAAACGTATCCAAGAGGTGAGTGCAATGTTTCCAAAGAGATTTTCCAACGATGCAGGACACTGACTTGAGCTTGCTGCAACAGCTGGAATCGCAACTCGAAGACCAGGAAACGGCGAGGTCCAAGTCGCAACGATCGGTGCGTAACGTTGACCGTATCGTCAAGGACTTGCAAAGTCAGATCGACCGCAAGGACAAGCAAAACTCGCAGCTATCAGACGATGTTTCGCGGATGCGTGACAAGGTCGACAAGCTGCTGCAGACCATTGAGGAATTGCAGTCGGCCGAGTCTGCGATCGAACTGGCGGCTCGCCGGGCGGAACGCGAGCTTCGCGAGGAGAAGGAGAGAGCCCTGCGTCTCGAGAGGGAGGCAGAAGGCCTACGGTCGATGAGGATGGAGATGGGGTCCGTCATGGGCGGTAGCATGCGCACGCGTGCTCCACCCAACATGTGGCGGACGGGCTTTGGTATCGACGATGATAGGAACTCCATGATCGACGTGCCTAAGCGGAAGAGCAGCATTAGTCGTGCGCCGAGTCTGACCAAGGGGTTCCTGTAAGAAGATGAGGAGTGGTGAACGAAGCACATAACTGTACGACTGAAAGGGGGGGACAAGGTGTTGTTCAATGGTCTACCGGCGTTTTTGGGGCTTGCATTCGAGGCCTGGTCAACATGGGCGAGAACTGGACCGGACACGGAGGCAGGGCGGCGTATTGAGGCCTCAAGACGAATACGGGTTTGGGCCTCGGTTTAGCCATGGCGGCTGCTTGGTTGCGCCGTCTGTTTTATTTTTGCAACGCATGATCATTCAGGATAATGAGAGCATTGAACTACGTGCCTTTCGACGAGATGTGTTGATGATTCGCCGGCTCGCCGTTACACTATGGGATGCCGGTAGCCGCCCAGTTCGTGTGGTGGAGGATCCGGCTGCCTGCCTCGCAAGACTGAGTGAGGTGAGGGGCAAGCAGCCATGTCGCCGTCTGTCTAGATTGCCACGAGGTTTTTATCTCTTCCTGATGCTATACACATCTTTTTCCCCCCGCGTGAACTATCCATCCTCATCCTCGAGCCCCGCGCAACACCAAGATGCCAAGCATGACCGAGTCTGACATTCGCCGCATCGTCGCCGAGACGGTAGCCTCCCTCCAGCAGACGGCGCCGCCCCGAGGCGTCTCGCACCCGCCGATGTCTCGCCGCGGCCACAACAGGGCCGGGTCCGGCTACGGGGATGACGAAGACGACATCGTGACGGTCGGCTCGGACTCGGACACTTCGACCTCAGACTCGGCCTGTTCGAGCTGCTGCTGCTGTTGTTGCTCATGCTGCTGCTCTTCGTCGGACGACGAGGACGGGTCGAGCTGTGGCGCAGACGACGATGCGTGCTGCGGGTACGGATGCGGAAGCAGGAGAAGGTCCAGCAGGATGCCGGCGGCGGAGAGCAGGAGGGGCAGGGGGATTTTTGGCTGCTCGCCTGCGCTCGGAAGGGGGGATTGGGGTGGCCGGGTTGAGGGCGTTGTGCGGTATCCGGGCGAGGTGAGTTCTGCTTTTTTTTTTTCGCCTGCTCCGTCGAATGCTGTCCCTGAGGAAAATGGGCTGGAGGGATCAAGAGCTGACTGGGGTATGGGACAGCGCGATCCCAGTAGATGGGGGGTTCTGCTCTCCAGGGGGGCAGATCAGTCTACACGCACGGCTCGCGATGATGGGACAGCAGAGAGGCCTACCGCCTCATGCTGCCGCGGCGGAGGGGACAGAGAACGGATGGGGAGGGAGAGGACGAGGGAGAATCTCAAAAAAACTCGGACAGGCGACCACGGAAACATGAGCAACATCGAGGATGAACGTGAACATGTGCTCAGAGGGATGCGACTGACAAGCAGGGTTACGGAGACGGTGACGAGGCAGGCTCCCGCGAGAGAAGTCCTAGTTGCTACAAGGCGCGGACAATGCAGGGATGCATCACCCGGTCGGTGGCCTAGGGGTGCCTCACCTGATCGGTGGCCTAGGGATGGTTCTGTTGAGCGGTTGCGTCCAGTATCGACGTCACCGCGCGAGGAGGAGTCCCGAAGAGCAGCGCCACGGTCGAGATCAAGGGTGCGTTGGGCGGATTTGGAGCCTTCAAGAGAAGAAGTCTGACTCCCAGTCAGAAGGCCGGCCGGCGACGATGGGGGTCGGGAATAGCTGCATTCGTTCTTATCTATGCCACCCTTGATCCAGCAGGGGGTTAGATGCCTGTAATACTGTTCCGGCTTGGCCGGCTTAATCTGACTTTCGAGAGACTTTGCAGCCCATCATTACGACATGCCCAGTCCTTCATTTCACGTCAAAACGCCTTTCTGCTTTCTGTCCTCCGTCAAGCACTCTCACCGTACCTGAACCCTCTCTACTCTCTTCACATCATTCGGCATGCGATAGATGCACAGCTCGTGGCAGAACTGACCCCACTCACCACTCGTTCCCTCCCGGACCGCCTCTTGCAGGTCAACGCGGTAGCGTTCACGGTACGCCCGCTTAATGGCCTCCATGTGCGCATGGTCCCAGTGGTAACGTACTAAGCGCGAGATGAGCAGGTCTTTGCGCAAGCCGTCACGCTTCGAGGCTGTGAGTGCGTGATTCAGCAGCAGCGCATCGCGAACAGGCTTGTTGATGACGCCATTCAGGATGTGCGCCAAGAGTTCGCCCTGAAGTTCTGCAGTCAGCATGGCCGTAATCACACACACGACATCATCCGCCCTTGGGGGTCACAACGGAGTACCTACCACAAGGTTTCCGCTCTTCTTCAGCGCGTCTCGCGCAAAGTTGGTGCGGTAGGCACGCTCGTAGGTTTTGAGAACCTCGCGAAGGTGCTCGTCGCTACGCTGCACAACAATGCCGATCATGAGTGACTCGCCGCCTTTTTCGCTCTTGACTGCACGGCGCAAATCGTCGACATCCTGGTCCACGAGGTGGAAGTCCAGAGGCAAACGTCGACCATATTGATCGACGTCGTCCATGCGGCGCTCGTCGAGGACCATGAGAACGGCCTTCTTGAACTTGTCCTCCTTGAGCTCCGTCTTCATACACTTTGTCAGGCTATTGTCGTACTTCTTATCGCTGAACGAGTCCTTGATCAGACGGATTTCGTCATTGGAACGGCCCATCAAACTCTCAATCAGCAACTCCCGCCGCGTCTTGTCGCCCTGGTACCAAAAGTTCGCCCAGTAGGCCTCGCTTTCCCAGCGGCCAAGGGCCACAGCATAGCAAGCCTTCATCAAGCTTGGATCAGCGTCCTTAAGGCGTGAGCGAATATGCTTGGCAATGTTGACGCCCTTGCGATCGGCGCCCGTCTTGACAATCGATTTGTACTCGGTTCTCAGCTCCATAATCTGCTCGTGGCTCAGGCCGGGCAAAATTTCGATCAGGGGGTTCGTGTCAGGCGCGCTATCCTTCTTCGTGCCCTTGAGTGCGTTGGCGAGGCGGGTCGCGTTATCTTCGGGATCGTCATGGAAACGGGCACGGCGTCTCCGCGTGCCGCGCTCGTCATCCGAGCCAAGGGGCGAGAGGGGCTCCATCACGTTCGGCCCGGCGTTGGAAGCAAGCAGCAGAGGTGATGGCATTGGCGACATGTCTTGGTAGGTGCCGCGGTAGGATTCGAGGAGGGGTGAGCCAGGAGCGGCAGCAAGCGTCATGCCTGCAGCAGGGGCGTGGGCGTTGTTGACGGACAGAGAAGACATGCGCTGGTGCGGCGGCTGGGGTGACCTGTCGCGGCGGCCGCCTCGGCGATCACCGCCGCCGGGCTCGACGGTCAGAACGTTGCTCGACGCATCGCTCCGGGACTCGCCATAATACTGCTTCTGCCGTGACGGCCCAGGAGACGGCGGGGCCTGAGAGTATCTGGTGGCCGGATTAGGGCTTGCGTCTCGACGTGCGTATGGGTCTGCGCCATAGGTCAAGTCATCCTCATCCTTGCGCTTCTCGTAACCGCGTTGGCTCTTGTCGTCAACCTGGCCGTACTGGTATTGCGGCGGCTCGGCGTACTTGTATTGACTAGGAGGGGAAGAGGGTCGTGGCGACTTGGCGCGGGAAGTACGCTGGTCGCGGTCGCGATCATCAGGGCCTGCGCGGCTGCTGGGGCGGGCGTACTTTTGCGGCAGGTACTTGAGCTTGTCGTCTTCAATGGGTCGTGAATCCCTGCCGTCCCTGGGCTCAGCCGTGCGAATGCGAGGCTCCTCAGGCCGGTCACGAGGGTTGCGGGCATCATGGTAGTAGCTGCCGGGACCACCAGCTGCTGCGGGCGAGACGGGGCGACCGTAGCCGGGAGACGCTGGTGCGCGGTTGTCGTAGCCGTACATGGAGCGGCTGCCGGGGAAGAGGCTCTCGTCGTCAGGGTAGGGGATGCCGCCAGCGGAAGAGACACCAGGTGCGCCTGGAAAGGCACCGGGAGGTTCGGGCGCTGCTTGGTCGCCGCGCCGGGCGAGTGCATATCGGTCGCGCTCGTCGAGATCGTCCTCGGGGTACGCGTAGCTCGGCTCGCGTGCCTCCATTACGTGCGGCACGGCCGGGCTGCGACTGCGCTCTCGACGGCCCGGTGAACGGGAGCGGGTCCGTCTCCCGCGATCGTCGACCTGGAGAGACATGGCAGTGAAGCGAGTGGCAGGACTGATGGTTCGTTGTTGGCGAGGAAGCAATTGCCTGGGTCCGGCGCCAATCGTGGTCTCTCTTCGTGAGGACGTCAAACGTCAGAGAGGATTTGGCGGGGCAATTTCTTGGGAGCTTTGGCGGAGATGAGGGGCAAGCGTCTCGTGGTACGTGCTGCCGAGGCGTGTGGACTTAGCTCGCCACGTTTTGTGACACCTGGTCCGTGGACTATGGTCGAGGGATGTACTGGATCTCGTCCGGGCACTGGAGAAAGAGACAAGAGGGAATGGGAAGAGAGGAGAGTAAAGAGAAGGAGAAGAGATGCGAAACCCAACATGTGCGAGAAAGTGTCAGCTCGAACAATTGCCCCCTCCAAATCTCAGCCCAGGGCAGACACATGCAGCAGGAAGGAGCCAGGAGCTGAGCTAAGGCAGGTAGGTGCCTTCCGGCCGGCGGCGGCAGCGGCAGCAGTACCCAAGGCAAGGCAAGCCAAGGCAAGAGGATCCCGTCCCAGGTCAGGAGGCACCTGACGCTCAGGCAAAGCACCCTTTGACCCCCCCCCCCCCTCCACTTCAGCTCCGGCGGGCACGCGGGACAGTCCTCAGGTCCCGAGCATGATCGTCGGTCCTGCCGCTAGGAAACAGATCAACACCGCCCGCTGGGGCAAGAACCACTTGGCTCGGCGTCCAAGTGCCACCGGGCCATGTGCCACCAAGCAAACAATAGCATTTCAAGACACGGAAGGCGAAAAACCTAATCGTGGGGCCTCAACCGTCCCAGCCTCTCGCCCAAAACGATGACACGCGTGTGCAGCGCTGCATCGCGCATCCCGATGGCGCCAGGTGTCAGGGCAGGGCGCTGACCTCTCACCGCGCTGCCTCGCTGCTGCTGGCCCGCTTGTTGACCCTATAGGGCTTCGCGGGACCAGGATCAGCTCTTGAGAGAGAGGGGGGGCTGACCCTCGATTGCCAGGCTTGCCAGGGCAGGGAGGGGGGGAGAGGGCCTCCTCTTTCACTGCTTCGCCATCCCCTTCTCTCCCTCGAACCCGAAGTCGGCGTCTGGTCCTTCGCGAACCGTAGAAGCTCGCTGCCTGCGACTCGTTGTCAGGTTGACCTCTCAGAGTCAAATGATTCACTCGACTTCTTTGGGCCTTTGAGGCCCGGCCCAGCTCCAACGCGATGTGACGCAGCGCTTGCCACGTTGTCGCTATGGTTGAACTCCCACGCGACTCGCGCCACGATTGGGGCCTCATCTTGATCCAAGTCCTTCAAAAGTCAAAAGAAATTGAGCGTAAAGGGTAAAAATCTAAAATAAAAATAAAAGTTTACTGGCACAGTGACAATTGCCTGTCAATTGATTATACAATGCCCGCTGCCCCCCC